>NW_027109538.1:309936-366266 GCF_000696795.3 Halyomorpha halys
ATATGTAGAGTTGTTATATAGAGAGAGTAGGGACGGGAAGAGGTTATTATAGTAAAATTAGACGGGCCTATTGTGGGGTCGTTCACTTACGATCATTATACAATGCTCTCATGGGCTCCATTAATTTCTGTTTTTACTGCCATAGATAGACCCTATCTTAAAAGTTTTTCCTGTTCTAAATCTTATTTCTTTATTGGGCTTAATCTTAATGACGATAGTCATCAAATGATCAGGTTTCATAAGCAGTCAGTGGAGAAGATGGTATAATATGGAACCCATTGTTTTTAAGTGATTGGACTTAAATGAAAATGGTTTGTGTTATATGTACCCATATCTCCTTAGTAAAAAAAACAAACTAAATATAATTATAAATTACAAAAAACAAGTCTTTAGTACAGAATTATTTCCTTAAATTATTTTTTAATTCACCAGAAAATATTTTATTTCTGCACGATCTAACAATTTAATTTCGTAGTAATTAATTTTTCTACCGTCCATGTTTCCAAAGTAAAAATAACACAAACAATGCATATAGTACAAGAGCCGAGAAGAAGTGGCTGTTTCAAAACCTTAAAAAAACATTAGTTTTTCATTCAGAGCTCTATATCTTAAAAACTACCAACAACACTAGATAATCTAAGAGAGCATTATTTAAAGAAGAGTAAATTTGCTGAAATATTAGTTCTAAGAGAGCTATTAACGTCCAATAGTTCTCGAGATACAGCCTTTTAAAAAGCAAAATTAAAGCTAGTTAAATTTACTACAAAATAGTTAATTATGTTTATCTTTGTAGGACTAGTAGTTTTTGTGATATTTGACAAAATAAACTCATAAAATGTTAACTTCTAGTTGTTCGTATAAAATGTTGGATTTTTGAAAAATATATCTCTATATTTAGCACATATGCCTGCCAACACTCAAAATAAAGGAAATTTAACTTACTATAAAGTAGTTTATGACACTTATCTTCGTAGGGGTAGTAGTTTTTGTGATATTCTCATATGAATATGAATTTGGCAAATGAAAATTTGTCCGAATAACTATAAATCAATTTATTTTAGCAAATTTCATGTAAACTAGTACTTCTACGAAGATAAACATCATAAACTACTTTATAGCTCATTAAACAAGCCTTGATTTGAATACTAATAGACATCTGTACGTCAAATTGTTTTTGAGATATAAATTTTTCGAAATAAATTCACTAACTACTGATCTTTTAGTACGTCCCTTACAACATTTTTATGAAATGTTGCTTTTTAAAAAGCTATATCTCGAAAACTATTTTACGAAAATAACTCTATTAGGGCTCATATTTTAGCAAATGTACTCTTCTTATATGACGTTCTCTTCGGTTTTCTTGTGTTGTTCCTGCTTTTTAAGATATAGAGCTCCGAATGAAATATTAGTTTTTTTTATCTCTTTGAAACAGCGGCCATTTTCTACTCCCCCTACCTATACTTGGCAGACATATCAATTTTGACTAGTAATCATACATAGTTTTCATTAAAGAAAGCAAAAATTGGGGTGAGATAACTGCCTTTTTTCTCCTCTTGGGCTCTTGTGCTATACCCTGTTGATACCTTGCATCCGCCTTTAACTCACTCTATGGCTTACCTTCATTCAGTATTGAGTGTTTTATTTTCCGTTTTTCTTGACAATATCTTATTCTTATTTTCTTTATTTTCCGTATTTTGTAAGTACTGTATTTATATTTTTCTATTTGTTATTATTTCCGTTTTCATTAATAGGATAATACCTTCTTTTTTTTAAATTCTTGTATATTAATACTTTTCATAATACATCTTATTTTTATTTTCTTTAACCTTTGGAATGTCTAATAAATCTAGAGGTCACATTTAAAACTAAAACTTAATGTGAAGTCCATTAATCTAGAGGAACTTTTTTTTTCCACCATGGGTTGATAGGATATATATGGAAGCAGATAACACTATTTATGGGTAAATTCTCTTACTGCATTTCTAATGCATTGTAAGAGGGAAATGAGGAAAGGTATACGCATGGAATTTGGAAAATTTATTTTCAGTGAAAAATTGTCCCATCATAAATATGTAGACTGTATCTTCAGACCGATATATCGAGAGGTTCCATATAAAAACACAGTTTTCATATTACTTCTTCTCTATTTTGATCTACTTTTTGAAAAAAAATTATTTTAATTAATATTTTATATTAAATTCAGTTAATATTTTCTAATAAACAAATATCCCCCGATGAACAGCCGGTTACCAGGAAGCGATACGTAACAGGGACACACACGTAATACGCGACAAACGTGCATTGTGTTAGTGCCTAACCTCATCTGAGAATATTTACGTAAGGATTAAGTTGTGCAATAATTACATTTATTAAGTAACCCCTCGCCTAAAATATTCCTCGAGGACATTGTTATGATTGGAAAGTCACCAGATTGCGATAATTGCCTTGCGGGCCATTGTCATCCGAAGGAACTCCGATTTGGATATGTAATTTGTGTATTTTTGCATAATCATTCCTTACTCATAGCTCTGTTTTGTAATGGATAATGTATTTTTAGTTTATAATATACTTATGTAAAAAAATAGTAATAATTTTTTTAATAATTTATTTATTGTTATTTATAACTGTATACATATATACACATCAAGTAAATTTGCTGTAAGTGATATAGTGACATGATACAAACATGTGGAGAATCTACCCACTGATAGAACTCCAATAACATTTCTAGAGGAGAAGATCTCGAGGCCATCTTCTTTTCAGAGGCTTAGGAGGATTATTAGTTTGGTGGTTTGGGTGGTTGGGAGGTTTATTATGGAAGGATTGGTATCTGGTTCTGGCCAAATCGGGAACATATTGGACACTGAGGTCTTGATGGATGATTTGAATTGTGACAAAGTAAGGAGCATTAAGGATTTTACGAAGGATTTTGGACTGTAAGGATTGGATTTGAGAGGAATTAGATGGTTTAGTGGAGCCCCATAGCTCAACTCCGTATGTCCAAATAGGCCTTATAATAGTCATGTAGATCAGTCTTTTGTAATGGATTGGAAGTTTGGACCGTTTGTCCAGTAAATGTTGTAATAGTCGGAATCGACGAGCAGTTTCCTGTCTTTTCAGTCTTGTATGAGGATTCCATGTCCGTCGTTTGTCCAGATTTAGTCCTAAGTAACGGATCTGTTCAACAGGAATAAGTGGGGTATTATTAAACGATAGTGTGGGGCAAGACGAAGGTTTACGACGAAGGGTAAATGTGATTTGGTGGGATTTATAAGTACAAAAATAAGTAATAGAATAAAACATGATATATATATTATTAAGTAATTATTCATTATTCACCTTGTTTTATAAAATGTAATAGTTGATTATTAGAGTAAGTACCATTTATTGACAATTATATGTTAATATTAGCATATGAGACTAATAAGGATTAATTTATATATTATATAGAAATGTTAATCAGCAACCTGAAGATGGGGGAAAGCCCCGAAACGTTGTTGTCTTTGTAAAAACTAATATAATTTAAACAAGGAAGATTATTATTCATTCACCATTTTCATATCTTTTTTTTTTTAATATCAGTGTCTAATAAAAAAGGTCCTACTCTCAATAAAAATTTCACTTTGAATTAGTTAAAAAATCTTTTTTGTGAATAATGTAATGTATGCTTAATTAGGTAACAATCATGATTGGCTTGTATAAATTTTGCTAATTTGTCATCAAAATCTTGTAGAAAAATATGTAAAATTCAAGACATTTATTCAAGCTAATTTATAATTATGTTAGAGTTTGATTTGTTGAATCATCCCAATCATTACTCACAATTCGAAAATTGTCACATTTTTTAACTAAAGTTGGTAAAATGTTAATGATATAAAAATACAAAACTTTAAATCACTTGGAACGAAATGGATATCTGATACGATCGATTTTCTCCAGGATTTGTATTATGTTGTACTGGAATGTTCGTCATGTAGTCATCATGGCCATTCCTTCATTCATGACTCATTGGGAAAAATCAATATGTTATGTTATCAATGTATTTTTACACAACGTTATGGACTCTATACGAAATATCAATCAATCTAATGGAACTATGGTCGGAAAAATACCGGAATCTCGGTTACATTAGCCAAGTTTCGTAATTGCATTCACTAATGGACTTTGTATTTCGTAACTTGGAAAGGTCATGCCGTAGTAGAAATATTTTAGAAGACAACGATATACATTCCGTTTAATATGCACTGCATTAAGTAATAGGAGATTTAACGTTGAAAGAATATGCAACGTGCAGATTTCATATTTTATTCATTATTGTGGAAGATCGTTGGTTAACCGTGTAATAATAAAAGGAAGATGGTGCGGGTGCGGTCAAAAAAACTCAAATAGTAATTGATTATACTATTTTATTGAGCCAACGTTTTGCCCCACGTTGCAGGGCTAAAAAAAAAGATACAAACACTTAAATTATGTAAACATAAATGAACAAAGTAAATGAAAAATTAAAAAAAATGTCCAGTGAAACGTAATAATAAATAAGAATAATAAAATGTTTTAGACAATTAATGAAAACGGAAATAATAACAGAAGAAAAAATAAAATGGAAAAAGGGGGATAAGGGATCATTTTGTTTATTATCTTCCTTTATTCTTATCCCCCATTTTTCATCTTTTAGATTGTACTGTATTTTATATTTCTTCTTTTTTTATATGTTATTATTTTCGTTTTCATAAATTGTCTTATACCTTTAATTTTTTTTTTTTAAATTCTTACGTTCCAATATACATCTTTTTAATTTTTCATTTACCTTTCTCATTTATGGTTATATCAATTAATGAAGCCTTGCAACGTGGAGCGAAACGTAGGCCCAATATAAATAGTTTATTTGACCGGACTGGGACCATCTTCCTTTTTCTTATCTACAGTATAAATTAAAAGTACAAAATTTTTTTTTTCAATGCTTTTATATTTCATCGATAGGGAAATATACCATCCTTCGTTATATTGCATCATGTGAAAATTACAATTTTTTATTATTATTTTTTTTTTAAATATTTAAATTTTCACCATTCTCAAGATTCTCTTTGGACAGTTTGACTAAACAGGGCAGTATTTTATTTAAGTTATTGAACTATTGTTATTATTAAATTTTTATACTTTATTATGGCTTTAATATTTCCTTATTATTAAAATCTTTCTAGATTAATTATTTTATACATTCTTGTTTGAGAGTGGTTTAGTTTATTCTTAATTTAATACAAATTTGATCATTTTTTTCTCTCAACTTTATTCTTTACAACTTTTCCTACGTTTCGACCCTCAAGCCATTCTCAAGGATACCTTCATATTGATGTAATTTCCTTTTTCAAATCTTAAAAATGCAGGCTAATTGCCTTTGTCCCAAATAACCTTTTCTAAATAATTTTTTCCTAGATTTAAACCTTTTACAAAACACTTTTCTTCCTTCGCAACTTAAAGTTTGCAAATGTGAATGAAGGAAGGAAGAAAAGTGTTTTATAAAAGGTTTAAATCTAGGAAAAAATTATTTAGAAAAGGTTATATGGGACAAAGGCAATTATCCTGCATTTTTAAGGTTTGGAAAAGGAAATTACATCAATATGAAGGCATCCTTGAGAATGGCCTGAGGGTCGAAACGTAGGAAAAGTTGAAAGAAAAAAAGGATCAAATTTGTTTTAAATTAAGAATAAAATCTTTCTATATTATTTATTATATTTTTATTATTTAGTTCTTGACAAATAGTGGTAATGAACTCTTTGTACTCTAATACCTTCATTGTGACAGCTTTTATTGTCATTATTCAATTAATAAAAAACAAAATAAATAAAAACTAAAAAAAGAAGGGCTGTACAGTTAACTCCTGATTAAATAACCTATATTGAATTTTTTTTTTTATCTTGTGGTATTTAAAAAACAATTTAAATATATAGATTAGTCTGAAACAAGCGTTTATTTAATGACCTTCAATAATGTTCTTTTATTTATTGTTTTTTTTCTGTAGGCGTTCAAGGCCCTCCTGCTTTAATGTGCGTAAACAATCGATAGCATATAATTGAAATATAATCGATCAGAAGGTTAGTAACATGTTTCATTCAATCCTTGGATTCGATCCAGAAATTACATCTTATTTCCCAGCAACTGCGCCTTCAAGTCCCGTTACTTGCACTCTTAAACGACTGTCTGGTACCGTTCTCTTCTCGGATGACAACAGTTGAAACTCCGGAGAGGTAAGAGGGTGATTCGAACTCTCGAAGAGTAAAAGGTCAACTTGGGAAATGACCGAGGCCAGCTGACGTCGTAGGAGAGTTCAACGCCTGCTCAAACATTCGTAGCGTAGCGGTGACCTTCCTTTAAGCTAGAGCTTTCATGAAACTTATTGGAACTCATCTCGAATTTTTATTTCTTTGTCGATTAATCGATAAGAACGTGATTACCAAAGATATGTCCGTAGTTTTTCTATAACAGAATGAGTTACCAAATACTTGTACAGTTAAGAACCTATTGCTACGTGAACCAATGGATATAATAGTTAATTGATTTTATAATTATTTGAACAACATAATAAAAAAACTCGAAAGATATTATTACACTTTACTTCATCTTAACTACAATCAATATTTCTGTTACAAATCTAAGATTCAGCTTCGATCATCACCTTTCTTGGAGTATTCATATATTTGAAATATTCAGAAAATAGATTTCTATTTTTTTGGATATTCCATTTATATTTTCCCCCATTTTAATTACAGTTTCTCTAACGTGGAGGACACACTGATAAACTTGAAAGGAAATTAAATCCCCTTATGAAGTGATAATCTTTGGGGTTCGTAGAGGAATGCGTATACCCGGTTTTCATTCTGACCTAGAATAGCCCATCTTTCTGACGGCAGTACTTTCCTATGTTTTTTTTCCCTATTCCAATTCCCTAAGGAATATATAGGAAAAACCTTCTTATGTCACTGAACTCCTTCCTTGCGTTCCTCTATCGACTCCTTGACCAGAACCCAACCAATCAATATTTATAGTCCGTCACATAGTTTTGCTTCCTCTTACTAATTCTTCCTAACAAGAATTAATTTTCTTAATGTTTCCTTTTCCTTGCTACTACACCTCACCTTTACCATATTCATTTCACCTTCTGTTTACCTTTTTACACTTACCTCTTTACCATATTTATAACTAGTCCTAACTAATATCTTTCTACAATTTATTACTCTAGCTCTGTATTTATTATTTTATCACTCCTGGCTGTGTCTATTAGTAACTAGTTTCTAGTCCTCCTATATGTATTCTTCCTTAAATTATTATTATTTCTTTTATATATTTTGTAAACAAAAAAAAATTATTTTTTATTTATTTTCGTATTTTCAATTTTAATGTTTTGTCAATTTTTACAATGTTTGTATTTTTTTTTCATTTAGCTCTGATGAAGCATTGCAAAGTGGGGCAAATAATAATGCAAACGTCGGTTAATAATAAATAGTTCTCTTTTACTATTTTGATACCTTTATTGACCGTCTCTCGGATTACCTTCCTACAATATTTATACTTATTGTTGAAACTAAGCACAATTAAAAGGACAAAGGTGGAGAAATATCCATGCAGTGCTTCAATGCGAATTCCCCAACATGAATATTATATTAATAATTATGAAAGAATTAATCATATAATCAAAATAATCCATCTTGAATTTACGATTTAAACTTTGCTAAGCCTTCGTACGAAATTACACTTTCACATATAAATATTCAAATATACTAGTATTAATGACTCTAGAAGGAAAGTTGAAAACCGTTAGGAAAAAGTTTAAACTTCCTATCCAATCTCTCCTTGGTTTGCAATAGTTAATTTCCAATTGATTTTTGAAAAAAAAAATCATTATTTATATTTTACTGAATATAATTATGAAATAAATAAATAAAAAATATCTTTCTTTTTTTTTTAGTGTTTCTATTTATATAATATTCCCGACCAAAAATTTGTTTCATAATATTTACATGAGTTTATACTGTTCAGACTATTTATAGTATGTAAAAAACATAAATTTTTATTGAAAACTAAATTGCCTTTGAATACGATTCTAGTTTGTAAATGTTCCGTTCTTTGAAAAGATAATTATTGACCGAATCGCTCCAGGCATAGCAGGTCTCGCCGACCTCTTTTGACCCAGCGTTAAAGTCTCCAATCATCGCCATCTTAATTTTCTTTTTTACAAAAAAAAAATATATGTATTCAACATTCTAAATAATAATTATAGATTATTTCATTTTCCCTAATTAAGTAAGGACTTCTGTTACGAAAGTTAATAGTATCTTTTGTAAACCATAAAGAGAAATTTATGGTGTTCCACTTTGAGAGTAGATGACGGACACATGAACTCTTACTTAACCTTGTCGATATGGAACATGGATGGAAAATCCTTGGTATATTACTAACGCTACTTTATATCTCCGGACATTATAAAAATAAATAAATATATGTATTAAATAAGAAGATAAATTCGTTCTCTATTCTCGACTCGTGATGTACAGACGAAGGCATATCCTAGAACGGATCTTGGGTCGAAGGGTTGTTTCCTGGAAGTTGTGGCTGTAACAAAAGCCGATCCTTTACGCTCCTTAGACAGCGTCCATCCGATACCTCGCAGCCTTTGACTGATCTTTTGTTATGCAATCTCTCCACCTTGTACCAATCGGATCTTATGGCCACTATGGACCTTCTGATGAAGATCAGATCTTTTTTGTTTTTAGAATCAGATTTTAGGTAAATATTTAGTAAACTTATTTTGTTCGTGGCGGATCGATAAAATAAATTTTAACTTTACCCAGCAGTCAGTTGGAATGACAGTATTAAAAAGTCCTGTCTGATTTCAATCATGGAGATACAATAGCAATCCGAGTGACGTTTTATTGTATATAAGAATTTTTTTATGGTGGGATCTGAGCGTAAAAATTATGAATGAAATGCAAGTCCGGGCACTCAATGGTTTAGGTACAATGCTGTGTTAATATTGCACTTGTTCGAGTTCACAAAAACGATTAATAACAATAAAAAATTGTCTGTTAGGGTTACAACTAATAGTGATATTAGTTCCTATCGATATATACATCAGAAAAACTAATCTCATAAGGAATGTATCTATGATTCATGTTATAAATTAAATTAAAACATTTATTAGTTATCCTAGTAATATAAGACTTGTTCTAATAGGAGTCGGAATTATTAAAAAGAAAAATTTTTAATATCTTTATTGAAATTTACATTCTAAAAACGTTCATAACAAAAGCAACACAAATCAAATACCGAAAGACAAAATATTTCTCCATTTAACACACTGTAACATGTTAAACTAAAGATCTTAAACAGCCCTATAGTTGTATTAATGTCTCGAATAGTTGACACATATAATATTTAATATATATTATTCAATTGTAGAATGAAAAATACTATTATGCAACTTTAATATACTATATGAAATTATTTTAAATAGTTTTGGTTAAAAAAATATGACTACAAACGTATTGAAAAAGATATTTTCCAATATTATATCCGATACTATATCCAAATATTTTTATTTCTTTACGATCCATGAGAAAAAAAATGAGTCTAGCATTAAATATTAATTATATAATAGAAATATATAATATGGGTGCCTGTATAAGGTAAAAAAGTACATTTAAAGAAATGAGGGGAGGATGTCATCTAAGTAACTATAACCACTGAACCAGATAAAAAGATTTAAGGACAGACGACCCTGGTCCAAGAACTAGAGGAAACAAAGGATACGAACTCCAAGCCTGGTTACGTAAAAGGTAATGGTGAATTATCCGGCTAATCCAAGGTTCCATCTCCAGCTCAGAGGGATATCTCTTTTATGTAACTGTGTCCTTGTGGAGTCACCGGGATCGAATCTAGAGATCTGTTCCAACAGGGGTCGAAACTAACCACATTGCTGGGAGATGGGTTGGTGATAAGGTTAAACGTCTTTTAAAGAACACTTTTATTTTATTAAAACCCTTTATAACGGAATCCCTCCACCCTCCACACTTCTATTCATCATAACACTTTTCACTCCACTATAACTGACAAAAATGATAAAATATTTATATTCAAACTCTAGATTAGATGAGAACTGCATATCTGGGTCATTTATTTTAGTAAAATGTACATACCTAGTGTTGTTTTTTTGCCGATTATATCTACGAAAATTTATATAAAACAAAAAAACACCTATTTTATTCATTTATGATGTTTATTAATTACAAAGTATCGAAAAAAATATTCGAATGAATCATTGACTCTTTGCTCTAGAGAAATAATGTTTTTATATACGAAAATTAGCTCTTCCTTACGACAAACTAGTATCTATCAATGTCCTCTAATTGATCAGCATAAATAACAAAAGTATATAAAGTTGTTAAAGTAGAATACAGCTGTCACGACAGTTGTAGAGCGGATGCAGGAGGACTGTTACCATATAGACCCGACGGTAGTACAGACTCCAAGGACACCGGTTACGTAAGAGTTCTGTCCCAGACTTTTCCCCTCCTCCAGGTTCAGAGCCATCTTTATTTACCTTCTTCTTGTCCCATCCTGCGTCAGTATTTACCTTCATAGGAACTCTTTCGTAAGCTACTGGGAATGTTGACCATCTCGGGAGACAGTCGTCAAGATGAAGACAAAAGAAATTCTAAACTGCAAACAATGGAATATACAATGAAAGTGTTATATAAACTGTGATTAACACTAGAAAACCGAATAGAACATTATTTGAAGTAGAGTACATTTGCTAAAATATCATTCAGCCTTGATAGAGCTATTTACACTGAACAGTTCTCAAGATACAGTTTTTTAATAAGCAAACATTTAATAGACCCAACGTTTCGGCTAGAATTCCAGCCTTAACCAGGGCTAAGAACAAGACAACAACCAATGAATAAATAAAAAGAAAAAATATATACAGAATGTTTAAAGTAAATAATGAAAATAAATTACCGGAAAATAAAACATATGTTTAGGTAATTAAATGTATGAGTAAAATAACAAAATTAAGGACATAAAAATATAAAGTTATCTAGTGGAAGATTATTGATTGACCGTGTGTGAAGATGAAAGGAATATGGTCCGGGTGCGGTCAAGAAAAACTCAAATAGTAGAAATATACTAATTTAATGAGCCAACGTTTCGCCCCACGTTGCAGGGCTTCTTCAGGGCTATTTTGACGGCAGTCAAAACTAAAATGACCCCCCTGTAAAGTTATCTAATACAAAGAAACAAAGAAATAAGAATATAAAATAAAGAAACAAATATACTTTGTGAAGTTAGACAAATTTATTTTCATTACTTTATTTTTATTAATTTTCATTCTGTATAATTATTTGCTTTGTCATTCTGTATATATATTTTCTTTTTTTTATTCATTGGTTATTATCTTGTTCTTTGTTCTTAGCCCTGATGAAGGCTGGAAATTCTAGCCGAAACGTTGACACTGTTAAATAGGTTTTTTAAATTGATTTGCGTTATTTTCCGACCGCACCCCGACCATTTTCTCCTCATATATATTTGGTTTTGTGTGTTAATTTCGTTGATCGTCGTATATTCCATTTGTATTTTTTTATTTCCATTGACGAAAATTGAGATTAATAAACGGTCTATTTTTTTTTTATCAGAAATGAGATCGGAAAAAAAGATTTGATAAAAATCGGTCTTCTGCGTGTTAGATTTTTATTTTTTCTATTTCGTGTAGTATAATGATTATTGCTAGGTAATCGACAGGTTACAAATAAAAGATAAGTATCGATTTATAACGTCTGAGTTGACTTCTCAAGGGCGAACACGTGACAGGTATATAGCAAACTGGTTTTCGACTAGACAGCTGTAATGCTGAAGAGGGCGGGATTTTGGTCAGGTCCGGAAGGGGCATGAAGAACTAGAGGAAACTCCAATTACTATACGAATGGTTTAAATTAGTTATAATATATTAATATTAATTGACCAAATATAATTAATGAATATAGTCGGGGGGGGGGGGAGGGTGGTTAAATTATTGGAAAAAACTACTTACCATCACCGACGTTTCGCCCCACTTTACATGGATTCTTCGAAGCTGAATCATAACGGATAGGGAATCTTATGAAGTCCTATAGAACGTTGTTGACCAATAAATAGTTTTTATACTTCAATTTTGTTTACCTTTCCTAGAATTAATATACTTATATATAAATTAATAATCCAGATATGTGTGTGTGTATAATTATGAAGGCATAACGAACCCGAAGGTTCGATGCCCATACCTCTAATCGTTGTCTACATACATCCTTCTAGTGTTGCTCCTCCAAACCCGAGGAATACACCGAAACGTTGATGGGAGGATTGCCTTAAAACTGATTTTCTATGTATGTATAAATATACACACGCACATGGTTTACGCGACTGTTTGTATTGAAGAATATTTTACAAACTCCTTTCTACATAGCTCCTTCTTATTAATATTGTAGCAGTTCCAGAAATCTAAAATCAAGTTTTGCCATTTAAAATAAGAATAAAAAAATTCAATTTTTCTCAAATTCATACTATTATTATCTACTAACAATTGCATTCAACATACATAAAATATGAAAGATTATTGATTGACCGTGTGTATAGATGAATGGAATATGGTCCGGGTGCGGTAAAAAAAACTCAAATAGTAATTGATTATACTATTTTATTGAGCCAACGTTTCGCCCCACGTCAGGGCTGTTTTGACGGGAGACAAAGTCAGAGTGATCTTGCCTTCTTGAGATGGGTATTTGAGCCCAGCATGAAAGCTCAGGTATAGAAGGAGCTGTAACTGTCAGCCACACAGATGAAAACTGACTGTAATACAGTAAAATTCAAAAGATTGTGTCCTAGCAAATTTTATGTACACCTCTGTCTCATATTTCACATGTTTGTTTTCTTATTTCTTACCTTTCGTTTACAAAAATAACATGTAATAAAGATAGATATTTTAAATAAAAACTATTTTTCCGTTTAAAATTTAAAAAGATTCATGACATGTCCTTGGATAGATAGTTCAGACACGTTGGCTCAATTAAAATAGTATAATTATCTACTATTTGAGTTTTTTTGACCGCACCCGGACCATATTTCATTCATCATAAAATATGAATGGATTTTATTACGATATTGA
This sequence comes from Halyomorpha halys, assembly GCF_000696795.3. Taxonomy (NCBI): domain Eukaryota; kingdom Metazoa; phylum Arthropoda; class Insecta; order Hemiptera; family Pentatomidae; genus Halyomorpha; species Halyomorpha halys. The sequence continues at coordinate 323,129 of NW_027109538.1, forward strand.
AATAATTCAGACCGACTGAGCTCTAAGAGTGTGGTAAAAGATTGTTTAGGATTGAATACAAAGCTGATATTCGTTTTTAGTGCCTCAAAAAAACCCACAATACGAATTATTTTAAAAATTAAAAAACAAAATATATTTTTTTGTTCCACATTTTTGGTTTACATATCGCACTAGTATTTCTAAAGTGACACAACTCAAAAATCGGTGTTTTTGAGTTATGTCTATGAAAGAAATTGGTAAATATATCTTTATGAATCATCAAAACTATATCAACCTAGCTTCAGAGCTTGTCCGCCAGAGGGCACTTGTGTCACTCTTGCTGCCTTAATGCTATTCCCCCTCCATAGGCAAGAGTGTCACATTGTCAGTTGTCTTGAATTTTGAGTTGTGTCACTGCTTACGATCTGCTTTTTCTTAATAACAATTTTGTTGACATACTTTCCATGAAGCCTCTTTAGATTTTTATGAATATAAAAACAACTAATGGAATTAAAAATTTTTCGATAAGAAAAAAATAGATTGTTATATAATTTTTTTTGAAAAAAAAATGTATATTTTCGGAATTATGAGCGAATAAAGTTTAATTTTATTCATAACTTCAGAATTTCAATAGCGAAGAACCTTAACAGGATGAAACCGAAAACATAAAAAATAAAACAGCGTGTAAATAGGTTAAGAACTTTTAGAGATCTTGGGTAACTAACAGACGAACATTGCATTTATCATACTAATTTTATCAGCAATTTTATTATATTAAGAAGCTATATCATGATTATTGAATGGGAATCTTATAAATATTGTGTAGCGTTCTAAAAAACAGAATATGCTGTTAAGAAGGTGACATTTGTAAGCGGTTGATGACGCGATTAAGATGTGATAATGAGAATGCCGAACAAAGAGACCGCAAGTTGTGCTGTCCTGCGGTTTGGTACTCCAGCTCCAGACCACATCCACTCCTTGTCTTCCTCTGGAACAGGAAGAGCTTTTTCCCATGATAAAGGGCACAATAGAAACGAAGGAAATTACACCTAGAGGTCTCGTGTCTTCCTCTGAGCAACACCTGGCCCAGCTGGTCCTCAGCTGTTGAGGTATTCGAATACAGGTTTTTTTTTTAGACGTACATCTGCTCTGGGCCATCTTTAAGTGAGTATAGACCCTGGGCATTTTAATATACGGGGGTTCAGACTGTTTAGAGATTATTATTAGTTTTAAGCAAAATGGAACATTTTTTTTTAGGGGGTATTCATGATCTTAAGTTTAACATGTTAAAGAAAAAAATAATGTTAGATGTAGTAATATTTATTTCTTTTAACATGTTAAAACGATATATAATATAACATGGTTGAGAGTCTGTTACAAGGTCTGTTAAATGGGGAATGACATCACGCAACAGACCAACTGAGGTCATCATTTTGTTTGCTCTCGTGTTAGGTTACTTGGTCGTAGTTTGTATTTTGATTGTGTTATTATTGTTTTGGATGTTTTTATAACTAATAAAGCAATGGATGACAATAATAATAATGCAATAACAGTTGTCGATTAGCTCATCTATTTTGGAGGATAGTTTAATGCAGTGTATCAAGCCACGTCACTCTGTTATTTTCGGTATAGCATGACTGGTTATTTCTAATGACAATAGAATGTTTTAGATGTTTTATTAGTTACTACATCTTAATATATTATTTAATACTCACTGTACGAAATAACAGTCAATGTAACTTGTTTTTCTTGTTCGTTCTATTTAAACTGGTATCTAGATAAGCATGGGCAAATGTTTTTGCAACCTTCAAGAAAACATGTTATATAATGGAGTGTGAAAGGTAACCCGGAGCTCTTGTCCCGGATTTTTAACTGTATGCATTTCTAGGGTTTTAGTATTTCATTTTGTAAATCATATAATACAATTTTTTTTTATATAATATTCACAATGACCGAATAGATATTTGCTCGAAAATAATATACCTCAAACAGAAGGTAGAATGCTTTTTTATTCATGTAGTAACAAAAAAAAAAGTTTGTTCTCATAATCGAAAATTTAAATTAATTTAGGTAGTCCTGTAGTATGTCCTGTTCTTTCCTCCACAAGTGCGGGGAGGGGGAAAGTTCGATCGGGAGCCCCCAGGAAATAGGAATGATCGTGATTAAGATTTTATTTCACAATTTAATTTTTTTTTATTATTTCTTATATTATTATTTTTTCTCTTCTATTTCTTTTTTTTAACATTTAATTTATATATTTGTGATTTAAATATGATTTAATTTGCTTTTAATTTATATTGATTAATTTAAATATGTTGTGAATGAGTTCTATGATTCCTATTACCATTTTCTAAAAGTATAAGACAGTATATAAATTACAATAAAATTAAATTTTATGGCAAATGTACTGCAGAACATCTAGGTTTTTCTGGAATAAACTGAACTTGTACCCGAAAGTGTTGAAGGTACCTGTTGAACTTGTGTACCTGATATAGTAGGTATTGTACTTTCCTAGGCTTTCACTTTACCTATTGTTTGTTTTAGCCAGGTAGTAATAAAAACTTTTATTTTATCAAATATCTATAAAGTTACATTAAATAATAAGGTTACTGCTTTAATATATTGGTTGTTTAAAAGCGGTTTATATTATTACTAACACAAACTTCAATGATCCACTTTTACTTTCAACTTTTTATTTTAGCAAACCTCCAACGTTTCATTAAATTAAATTAAATAAATACCTTTTTTTTCAGGTTATGTCTTATATAAGCCACATAAGTTCAATATAAAAATATTCTACAAAAAATGTTTTTCCTTTTCTATTAACCTCATTAACAATACAAGCATAAAAGACAATTTAATGAATTATGACACCAATGATTAAAGTTGCCTCTTTGATGGTCTAAGGATGAAAATGGTCTAAGGGCCGAAACGTTGGAGGTTTTTTTGAATAAAAAGTTGAGAGTAAAAGTGCATCGTTAATGTTCGTGTTGATAATAAATTAAATAATAATTTTGTTTTTATATCAATTTCTTTGTTAGAATTGTACCATTTCAGACATCCTCTTTGGATAGTTATATAACGGACATGGTGATCCCGACGGGTGCGCCAGGGGAAAACCTTAACCTAGTTTCCGTCTCATTCCCCAGGGGCGGGCCTAGAACTTTCCACCTGGAAAACTTCTACTGGTGAGAGTTCCTTCGCTAGCGAAGGGGTGGCAAACATGCGAGAGAGAAAAAAAATTGCACCGTTTTAGAAAGCAAATCCTCTGACCCGATTTTTTCTTGTTGTCATTTTCTAGCGATAGTTTCTGATGCGTTTCACCGAACTCGTTCAACTCCAGAATCTGCAAAGTAATTGAACCGACAGGTATTTTATCTTGGCAGTATTCGCGCTAATTTTGGTGAAAATGATGTATAGAATTAAACTAAAACTTTATGTAACTGTTTCACTTATGTAAAATTCTCATGCATTTTTATTAATCACTAGATCATTACGAGATAAAATAATTGCTCTAAAACAATAATTTACATTTTATTTAACAGTTTTTCTTTTTTTCCACTTGATAACTGTTAATATGACAACTGTTGAAACTGTTAATTACATAAATGATTTAATTTTTTTGTTATTATCTTTGTATATATTTTTAATATTTGTTCTATATTTATTGTATATTAATTTTAACGTAGTTTGTTGATTTTATTTTTGTATTTATATTTGTCACTTAAGTATCTTCCTTAAATTTTCTTAAATTTTTTTTGGCGTAGGAAAAAAAAGGGAAGGAAAAGAAAAAAAAGAGGAAAAGGAGAGGAAAAAAATCATGAAAAAGAAAAAAAAAAAGGCAGAAAAAATAAAAGAACCAAAGAGATTAAAGAAAAAGTCACGTTCTAATGTTGTACACTACTAATGTTTGTAATTATTATTGTATACTTGTATAGGCCTATTTATTGTTAGATTAAAAGTATCGTCTGATTAGACTAAAATAAGTATGCTGTGTGTCAGTCCAATGAAGTTGGGCAGAACAACTTTATGTTTATATTTATATTTTAATAAAGCCCCCCCCCCTTAGAATTAACCATTAGTTAAGTATTTCAGTATTTTTCGAAATGTTTCAATTCAGTTTTTGTTTTTTTTTTTGTGATTGTTTATGTTTTGTTAGTTAATTGGCTTAAGATTCGAATATAAAAGATAATAAAACTAATAATAATATTCGAAATATAACTAACTAAAAATACAATTTATAAAAAAAAAAATTAAACATAAAAATTATAAATAAATAGAAAAAAAAAAGAAATTAAAGATAATCAATGTTATAGACAGTTTATTTTTCTTTATATTTTTCATATTTAAGAAATTTTTATAGATTGTATTTTTAGTTAGTTATATTTTAAATATTTTTATTATCTTTGTGTATTTGAATCTTAAACCACATAGTTTTTTCTAGTCAGTTTTTTTTTTCTTTCAAAGTCTAAGATTTTACTATTCTTCATAACAATATTTTATAATATCAACGTTGGCAATTGTTTTTGTTATTATTAGAAAAGTTTATTTCAACATAAAAACGATAAATTATTTGTTTACTGACAAAAGAACCATGAATTTATTTTTTTTAATATATTAATTGAAATTTACAAATGTACATTATAATACATTCGGTAAATTTGATCTAAGTTATAATGGAGTGATAAATGCGTGTAGAAAACTACCCATTGGTAACACTCTAAATTCTGATTTTACTTTAATTTTTTAATTTTTTTTTATTGTTTATTTTCTATTTTACTGATTATAACAGATGCAAATAAATAAACAAAATAAACAATGGACAATTTGAAGTTCATATTTATTTGGCTTGTTTTCTAATTTGGTAGTATGATATAGTAAATACTAGGATCTTTCCAGAGCTAGTATTGGAATAAATAAGAAAAAAATACGTTCCTATTGTAGGAAGACATTTCTGGCGAAGGCCAAACGATCTGGAATGCTCGTTCAGCCAGACTAATGTTACCAAATACGATGATGAACTCATAGGCTGGGGGATAGTCAACACAACTTGTGAAATATTCTCTTAAACCTTTCTTTGATTCACTATAACTAAATTTTTTTTTTATCTTATAAATATTTTGTAATTTCAACTTTATTTATATGGTAGTTGTTATTGTTATTATTCTAAACGTCTATCTCTACCTACAATCGATAAATCATTTGTTTACTGAAACAAGGACCATGAACCTAATTTGTTTTCTGATAGATAAGTAAATTAGCAACGCATATCCATGGCATTATGGAACAAAGGGAAGATAATACCTTATCTCCGTCTGCAGCTGCCTGCGTTACCTAACTTCACAGATATACAACTCAAAACATTTTCAACTTAAAACTAATTATATTTTTTACTAATTATTTTTCATTGCAGAATCGTATAATTTATTAGATATTTTTGTGTGAACTCCATCCTATTAATATCTTTATTTTATTCATTTTCATATACATTTCGGGGCTCTTCCATCATCTTCAGGATCAACAATCTTAAATGTTACCATCTTATAAAAAAAAAAAACTTTCTTAAACGCAAATATTGCTTTTTTGAATACACCGTTTTTTATTTATCTTATCTGTAATTACTCTGTCATTTTTATAATTAACCATAATTTTAAATGTTACCATTAATTAAAATAATTTATAATGTACACTACTTGGAAGTATTTTAGTTTCAAGTGGAGAAGATGGTCGGGGGGGGGGGGGGAGGCAAAAAATTATTTATTCGTGCCGACGTTTCAACCTGAGTTTTTAGGTCTTCATCAGGTCTATAAAACAAAAAGAGATAGCAACCATCATTCAGAAACATTCATACATTTTATGTATATTTCTAAATTTGTTAGTTTACTATTTCTTTTTAATTTTATGTTTATCAGAATGGTGGTTGTTATCTCTTTTGTTAATTATTGATTATCGATTCCATTTTTTAAAGTCATGGTATTTTTAGAATTAAAATTTCGATTTTTACTGTTACGTTCGTATTTTGTAATTATTTACATGTTGATATAAATTGATTTTTAGTTTTCGTTAGAACTTTCCCCTATTAAATATGGTCACAATTTTTTATTTAATTATTTATTTAATGTAATTTACAACTGTACTTAGTTCACAATAATAAAGACATTATTTATTTATTTCGGAGTGGCTCTTTAGGATTTTAATTTTTTATTTTCTCCAAAAAATATTAAAAGAATAGAAAATTAATTGTACCAGAAACATACAACCATATATTTATGATTTCTTAAAATATTTATTTATTTTTTTTACCTTTTTATTCTTGTTTTTTAAAAGTAAAGTTTCTATGTTTCATTTAAAACTTGTAAACATATTTATTAATTGTTTTTTGGATTTTTTTTTTCATTTTATTTTATTAGAAGTTTTTTTTTTTTTTACATTTAATACAAAATTTAATTTGATGTCTATAATAGTCACCGAAGTATTATTTAAATGTTCTAGTTATATAAACATTGGTTTTTATATTTTGTGGTTAAAATTATTATTATCTCTATTTTTCCAATTGATTATTATTAGAGATATTTTATTATTCCATTATTATATTTCTTATTAAATTTTTGTATTTACTATAAAGAAACTAAGCCCATATTTAATTCCTGTTATATTATTCTAAAGGGACTTGGTATAGAATAAATTAAAAGTATTCTTATTATTTAACATTTATTATTACAACTGTGTATTAAACAAAATTCATGTATAATTTTGTTTAGGGTTTTAGATTAAGTTAATACTTAACAACTAGCTTGTGAAGAAATTTTAATGTTTTCTGGAACCTCTAATCCCAAATCTACATTTTCCGATAGCTTGGACTATAGTCACGTTTATACAAGCTTTCAGTAAAGAAATTATTATTTCAAATTCTTTGAGGGCCCGTTTTATTCGCTGATCAAGATAAAGTCCGAGATTTGTTCGGCACAAATTATAGTTACATTTATTTATCAGAATTGTATTTGTATATCGAACTATAATAAAATAGCCACTTCGTGAACGAAAACTGTTCAAAGGAATCAGAGCGAAAACATATTTCGTAGTTTATGGTTCCCGGTTCGGTTTTGGAATTATTTAGTTTCTGGCCCGCAGGTTGTGGTCGGCTGACCTACTCCACTAAATTACCACAATTCGAATAATGTATCTAACACAGTTCGAATAATTTTGGAATGATCGAAAAGAGACTTCTGTATTGGTATTGTTCCAGAAGACCGAGGAGTCCTTGGATGGTTTCTTGCGCAAGATACCATTGTCTTGAGAGGACGCGTTTCTCAATACTCCGGTGGCTCAACAGCCTCCGACCCGTTTTCGATTTCTTGCACTCTGGCCTATTTCAGTTCTCATCATCTCAGGAAGGCCTTGATACATGGGTCATTTTCTTCTCTAATTTCTTGTCTCCGGACTTGATCTGTGAAAAAAAAAAAAACTCATCAAAACCTTGAATATTGAATTTTTTTTTAGAGCTACTAAAAGCGAATTGACCATTTCAGCCATTAAAAATCATTAAGAGCACTCCTATATAACGGACATTTTTATTAACATCCTATACAATGAGCTATTACCTATAACCCCTCGACTTCGGACATAAATTTTACTCTCCATCCACGGAAGCTCGTTGTTGACCGTGTGTATTATATAAAAGGAAGATGATCCTTGTGTACTCAAAAGAACTCAAATAGTAATTAAACTGTTTATTTTGAGCAAACGTTTCGTCCCACTTAGCAGTGCTTCGTTCGGGCTAAAAAAGATACAACCAACTAAAATACATTGTACTTTTTGAGTTCTTTTGACCGCTCCCGCACCATATCCTTTTTATATAAAATATATATGCATGAAATCGCGTTTCCAGAACTGAAATGTCATTTAATTTGACATGAATTTCCATTTACATCTCAAGCTTTTATAAATAGTAAGTCCAAAAAAATTTGTTTACCATTAAAAAAAAAAATAATATCATATAATTCCAGAGATATTTCAAAAGTAGTCTGTGATGATTTCTTTTTTAATTTGTGAATTTATATAAAAAAGTTATTAATTTTTTTAACTTTTTAATTAAGTTATTTATTGATTGATTTTTTCGAGGTACTATATCTAAGGCGACGATATATATTTAATTCTCCTATTTTATTTTTATATTTACCACTTTCTATATATTTACGTTATATAGAAGTTTCGTCATATTCAGATGAGAAATATGATAAACAAGGTAAAAAAAATATTCTTATTCCCAGGACACCCTCATACATAATATGCATCTTGGCCAATTTTCTTCTTATCACGCATCTCTCCCTTATTTGAATTTACAGATTTTTTATATAGCTCGTTTTATAATTCGAAATATTCATTTAGTTGAAAACAATTTAAATGATAAACTGTTTTTATCAGGGCCGTTGGTTGGAAATATAATGCCAAACCTGTTCCAGGTTTGGCCTGCAAGTTGCAATCTTCTGAATTGCACATTACGTAATGCACTCTTTGCTTACATAACCTCAAAGGACTGCAAGGAGCAACCACTGCCAAGGTCCTCCTTTACCGAAATTATTCAGGAATTAGTTAATATTGTTTTTTGTAAATGGTCATATCTTTACTTTAGGTTGATCCTACACATCAATAATACTAACACACCTGAGCAGAAATTTATCGAAACGGCTTTGGTTATGTAGAAAAACAAGTTTTGGAAGTAGTGGGTAGTAATCTGAATATAAAAACCCTCCATGCTAGATTCCTCAGATAGATCTCAACAAATTCACAATATATTGGAATAAATAACTCGGAATTCTTATATAAATTGTGAAGAGGAAAAGTGTTACATAGTTCCGTAATAGGAGCCATATTAGACAGCTAACTCAGCCACTACATCAATTCAAAATTAGGAACCGTATAGAAAATATGGTAGAAAGTGTTTCCATGTTGTAATAAAAATTTGAAATTATACACCAGAACTAAATTTATACTCTATAAAGCAGTACTAAGACTTATCATAACACATGCCTGTCCCTCAAACTGGACTTCACTAACTCAACAAACATGAAAAAACTACAATTATTTCTTAACAAATGTCTCAGAATTGTTAATAACTATCCATACTATATCACCAGAATCACTAAAATGCACTCATAACTAAATATAGATACCATACATATACATATTCAGAATTTAGATGTGCACATACAAAATTTAAGAAAATTTAAAAGAAAGGTCTCTCATAATTGAATGTTACCACCGTTTCAAGTATATAAGACATCGAAGTTGAAGGTCTCTCAGTGTCGTTTGAGGATTTGAAAAAAAAAAACAGTTGTTTTAAAATATATATATGTGTAATTCTTAAGAAAGTAGACAATAAACAGCTAAAACAATAGTTTATTATAAATAAAAGGTTACTACTATAACAGAAGTACTAAATAAAATACATAGAAGTAGAAACACTATTCTACTTACCTAAAACAATAGAATAGAGTAACAGTCCCTGTCCACAGTTCTTAATTAATCTAATAGTGAACTATTACAAGTAATTGAAAAAATCTTGAAAATGTTATTAACATAAACAAAAGCTCATAATTTGAAAACAAAAACAAAACATTTCTTATAACCTTCTCATATTAGTTCAGCTGGGGACCGCTAGGGTTGTTCCAGTATAATAGCACCACAATTATTTAAATTATGAATATAATTTACATATGTATATATTTTCACAAACATATGTTAATTTTGTTTTCCTTTTTTTTTTAAATTAATTAAGAGAGCTTTATATAATTGTAAATAACATCATATTAAAATAAAATGTAATAATACATAATTGCATACTCTGGCAATGAATCTGTATTCGCTGACAGTGGCAAAATGAAAAATTACAACAGAAGAATAAATGAAAAAACGTCATCATAGATAAATAACAAATAGTAAATATGCAAGCTTATAAGTGAGAGAGTATAATGTTATCTGATAATAAGTTACGACAGTTCACTGTTTTTTTTAATACCTGGCAGTTTACTGTCGCGCATGCGCATAGGTGATAGTACTCAGAACTAGCAAACAAATCCTTATGGAGAACAGAACTGTCATGTCGGTAAACATCTTAGTTTTCACTCTGGAAGTGGTTGCGTTCACTATAACTATCACATATTCCGGTTTCGCCCAAGCTCCAAAAATTTCCTGTGAATATAAAAATTAAAATTGGCCTAGAACTAGAGCGATATATCACTTTAAAAAAAAATTACCTATGAGCCTGTTATTAAACCAATTAAAATTCAGGGGCTCGGACTTTGTGGTTTAGTTAATGACAGGAATTAAATCTTCGGTTTCTAATTCTAGTGCATTAATGGTAATTCTGTGCCAACCTTAAAAAAACTATTTGAGTCCAAATGTAAAAAAAAAAATATTTCACGGATTTTTGAATTGTAAACTATTATACTGTCTATTTAAAATTCAACTATAAGTAAAAAAAATTGATTCAAAGGATTAATAAAAAAGTAACCTAAATGGTATTTTGCATATGATTAAGTGCTCTAAATTGTTTACAAAAAAGTTTATTTTTTATTATTATATTTATTTTTTTCTACAAACAATTATATTTTGTTAGTTTTAAGGACAAAACTGCTAATGGTTATTACTACCCTCATTACAAGACAAAATGGTTTGATTTACTAACATTTGTATGCTGTAATATATTTTATTATTATTATTTTTCATCATAATTCTATTTTTTTGTATCATTATGTTGGGCTGCACAAGAGTGAACACAGTTATACCCAGTACATTTGTTATTGGCAGCCTGCATTCATGTTCTCCAATAAATAAAAAAAAATAAATAAAAATAAAGACACTTTGATAACCTTTATAGAAGGAATATATTAAATCATTTAATAAAATAAATGAAAAAAAATATATATACAAAATTATTCAATATTTTTTATATTCAATTATAAATTCTGTCTTATACTTATAAACACTGATAAAAGGAAGCATAGAGCTCATTCATACCATATTTACAAATATATAAATTAAGTGATAACAAAGTAAGAAATATAAGAAAATAAAAATAATAAAAAAAAAAAAAATAAATTAAATTAAACTTGAAGTAAAATAAAATCTTAACACAATCGTGTCCTATTCCTATTGAATAGGTTAGAAAAAAATATCCACATATATATTAAAAAAATATTAATATATAGTTTTATCTGATTTTCCACAAGCGGCAAAGATATATTATGGCTTCGTATTTTGGTTGTAGGATTATTTAGAATTCCATTTAATCTACTATGATTAAAATTTTGTTTTTATTTTTGTTTATGTGTGTACACATCGAAACATATTCAGCTAAAATATCTGTAGGTATTTTCCGTTTGAGATTAGGAATAGGTTACATCATAATTTACTTGCTTAATTCTCACCCGGAGAAGAACCTCTCACCTGGAATAATATTATACTGTCATCGCTCTAATCCTTCGTCTCATGCTATTATGCATGTCTACAAGAATTAAATTAATATATTATTATTCATATAAGTTAATTCCGTCTCTTAAAGTTAAATTATTTTTTCTCTAATTATTTTTGTAGGAGTGCAAGCTATGATTAAGTGTTACATAAATCTTAATAACAAATCAAGGTTAGTATAAAGTCGAAAATACGAACATTAATCATTAAATCTACCCTAATCATATATTTACAGATGATTATATACTTCTTATAACCGGCTACATTATGTTTTGAGCGCGCGGCAGGGGCGTGTGAGAAGCTGTATCTTACATATGTTTTTACACAAGCATGTATATATTAATAAACATCATTTATTATTATCGATGTTAACTACCATCATATGGTTTCGTTATAATATTTTTTTTATTAGCACACATTGAGAAAGTGGCTACGGGGTTCATCTCCATATTCTATATTTATGTTTAAAAATATTATTATTAATTATAATATTACATTTCATCAATTTTTAATTATAATTTCTTTTTTTTGGACCTATCGATTTTTATTGTAACTTATTTATTCCCTTAACTTATTTATTCATTGATTATTTCTTTTAATTAACTTTCTTTTATATAGATATATTAGTTGTTTTTTTTTTATTTATTTATTTATTTGTTTTACTCTAAACTGATATACTGCTGTGACTATTATATCTTTGGTTAGATTTTACATTGCTATCTAATGATAAATTCCGGTTGGCTCAGTGTTTATTAACATTTTATGGATCCGCTCGTTACTAAGCCCTACAACCTTACATGCCCATCTTATACGCCACAATACTATAACTTGAATTATATTTACCGAGTGTAGGTCCCTTAATTCAGTGTAGTGTAGCCTTCTAAATTCTCCTGTTAATTCATCCTTTTTCGGTCCGAATATTTTACGTCATACTTTATTTTCGAAAACCTTAAGTCGCTGTTCATCCCTTAGTGTAAGATGCCACGTCTCGCATCCATAAAGAACAGTGGAAAGGATACTAATTTTGTAAATTCTAATTTTTATGTTTTTCGATAGAAGGCATGAGCTAAGCAGTTTCGAAATTGAAAAATAACAAGCATTTCCCGCCTTCAACCTAGCTTTTATAGCTCACCAATTTATACAATATTTTGTGTCTTATATAGCTGGGTAAGTGTAAATTGTGAAATTTAAAAAAATATATTTTGTATGTTTTATTGTCATATCCAAAACCAGGAGTTTTTAATTAATTCTTTGCTTGTAACACTAAGAAATGTACTACTTAACAAGTTGTAGCACTGTCTTTAGTTACATATATGCCATTTGAGACGGACTGACTCCTAAACTGATCCATAGAGTTTGTGTATTCAACTCATTCAGTGTTAAATAGGTTCTGCATAAGTTAACTTATGCAATGCATTGCAGATTACCGAGGAAGGACTGTAAGTGGTGTTCCATAACACGATGCCCTTGAAACTGTTTTATAACCAACCCAACTTTATTTCCTTAAGTGCATTTTAGTTTTACACTCATTTAATAAATATATTTGGTTAACTGCGGGAAATCCTATTTTGGAACTTCAAAACAGTATATCAAATAACACAAATATAGTTGTACCTCTATAACTAACAATCCCAACAATCTTGACCAAAACTGCTCTCACTACACATTTTAAACAAACAGGACATAAATTCAAATTTGATAAACTAAAAATCATACATCGGGGAAAAATAAAACAACTTTAAGCGAATTTTTAAAGAAATTATTACTATAGTGAAATAAAACTTTTTTTATTTGATAGATAGATTTATTTATTGATAGATATTACAATCTGCCACACAGTTGTGGGCAATAGGTAATATTGATGAATGATCTCATACATACTAAAATAAAAATAAAATAAATAAGTAAAAAAAATAATAAAAAAATGAAAAAAAAATGAAATAAAATAAAATATAAAACTCTCTTAAAATATATACAAACAAAAGAATAGACAAGATGAACATAATGAGACTATCTATATGAAAAAAAAATAAATAAAAAAAAATAACATAATGATAAAATAATATATACAATATTTACAGAATCGACCTGAGGATCCCTGAGCCCACTCTATCCCCCAACTGTGTAGAGCAGAGCTCAAGAGATCCCAGCGCATCCCTCTCGCCGCATCACGAAATAAAACTATCAACAAAATCTGTACAAAATTCAAATTCATGTTACTGTAACCTTATAAATACATAAGACACAATTAAAAATACTAAATAGAAAAAGACAAAATGCAAAATAGAAATAACCGCCGGACTACCTGCTAGGAAAAACCAAAGCAAACCTACCTCCATTTCAAAACCTCTTCAATTCTGGCACAAACCTGAAGTTTGTTAGATCATAATGTAGAGCGCACTGTAATAGACAATTGTAAATAACATTTAATTGTAATAGTTATTAATCATAAATTGCTTGATGTACTTGTATTTTTATAGTAATTAGTTTAATAAAGTATTTGTTCTATAAACTGTGTTTTTCACTGTAGGACATGACTAAGCAAACAATTAAGTTGCGAAACTTCGCCTAAATAAAGTTGTATTATTGAATGATCCTCAAGACCAACATAAAAAAAATATATTTATTATTATAAAATTACAAAATATATACAGACATATACACACACACACACACATATATATCTTATATAGTAGGAGCTCTTTTTATTTATTTATTTTTTTACTAATATATTTTTCAAGCATTACATGATTCGTCGACTGATTTAGTGATATAAACCTCTTTTTGGCAAATGACAAAAGTGAGAAAACATGTTATAACAAAGTCAAATATTTGAAATGTATTACACAACTAGTGAGACCCATAATATCTGAAAACATTGCATAACGAGAGAAGTATACGTAACGCTGTTTGCTTAATGATATTTCACTAAATGAGTTTTCCAAGCCGAGTTCCTATATTATTTCCAGAGTTAGTCTCATCTTCAAAGAAAATTCGAAAATAATAGAAGAAGAATCATTTTGATGATTTTATAATTTCCAGTTATTGTTCGTAAAATTTAATTTTAACTAATGTATTTCTAAGTTTTATGGATCTTGATTTGGCTACCTTTAAATCCGTGTAATGATAAAATGCGATTATAGGGATTTCTAAATGATTGTATTTTATAGTCTTTATTTATTTTAATTATAAATTTGAAGTTGGGTTTATTAATTATTGATATTATCACTATATCAACTTTATTTCAACATCCGAATAGCGTTTTTGACAGTTTACCCATTATCCAGTTCATTATTTTTAAAAAAATAATAATAAATAAATAAACAGATCACCATCAAAAGTTTTGAAATTATACAGCGAATTTTAAATTAATGATTTAATTTAATTTAATTTTAATTTAATTAATGATTAATAATTTAAAATTAATTATAAATATTTAAATAAAATTTGCTATTTAAACAAATTTATAATTATATATCAATATACAAATTTAAATGTTTTAGATCAGGCCATAAATTCAAAAATTTATTAATATTTAAGTACTATTGCGTTAAAAATAACTCAAATAGTAAATAAAATATTTATTATGATCCGACGTTTCGCCTCACTTCACAGGGCATCTTCTTGTCCTAAAAACCATACAATTAACTAAAATTTTGTAAGAGTGTAAATAATTATAAGATATCATGAAACAAAAGTAAGCTAATAGTGATGTAAACATATGTGGAAATTTAAATTAAAAAGAAATACAAATTTTTTGTTTATTATTTTTTATTTTACTTTGTTCATTTGTATTTAAATTTTCATTTTCACTTTTATTTTCTTAATTTTTTTTTTACATTTTGTCGAAAAAACTTTGATTTCTCATATCCCTACTTTGTACTACTCTTCTAAATTTGATCAAAATTCGATTGTAATATTTTAAAAAACTGATAAAAATTCATATCGTACATATATTTTTATTTAATAATACGTGATATATTTTTTAAATAAAATAATTTTTTTTTTTTTTTTGTTAAACATTCACATCCGTTTTATACATTTGTAGTAGAATCAAATACTTTTTGGGAAAACTATTACGTATTGCTTCCTCAAAGAAGGTAAGGAAGTTGTATTCTTTCTGAAATTAAAAAAAAAAAATATTTAGATAGAAAATTTCCACTCGCATTTTTTGATTCAAACCCCAAGAAAAATAATTTGTTCTAAGAGTCTGTAGTCAAATCCATTCAACAGACAAAACATTTAATACTGTTAATCCGATTTCGATAATATTTTCATTGTTTTTAGCGGGTACATAGTATTTTTATCAAATACAATCTTCAATTTTCGTTTACGCATGCGCAAACGTATTTTTCTTAATCCACTAGTATTAAATTCCATCCGTTAATTTCACTTAAACATTTGACACAATTCATTCTTAAATGACAAATCATTTCTGTAATCTATAGATATGGAGAGCTAGGCGCGCCCAGCGAGGGCAGAGGGCGGCTGCCCCCCTCTAGTTTTTTTCCTAGAAAATAATTGTAATAACTTATAAATCGCTGCTATAATTATTTATAATTTTCTTAAAATTTTGGTTTCATTCGCTTTTTTTGTCAACTTTCAACCTGAACGACTATGACGCCCTCCCATAGTTTTGATCCTGACTACGCCCTTGATCATGAGGTAGCAAATTGGTATATTTACACAAGGCAATTATTTTTGTTAATATAAATTTGAATTTGATATTGAAAAATCCGTATGAAATTATGTTTTTTTTTTTTACATTTCATCCAAATGTGGTGTTGAAGAATGACATTTCTTACGTTGCAGAAAAATATTTTTTTCTGAGATGTTTAGTGTGTTGATACTTGTGATATTACATTTCAAGTGTCGCCTCTAAAATGGAGGTAAAAAGTCATTCGCTAAAGATCGATCATATGATTTGAAGTTTATAGCACAAGGTATAAATTTAACAATCATCATTATAACATACAGGAAGTGAGTTAAGCAGATTGATGTAAGGCATTCTAGGTCGAAACAACTTCCATAAAATTTTTCCAATTTTGTTGGACAATATGATCCGGCAGGACACTGTTTGTTGTGTAACTCTTGTATAACGATCAAGTGCGCACAGAGCAGGGTTAAGTAATGGAACATGGTGTAACAGCCTCCCTTCTTTCAGCATTTCGGTTCATTTATTATTTATTATTAGCGACGATTAATTACATAAACGTTCGTTTTCCATTTACAAAGTGTTTCTGTGTAAGTACGTTTTTACAATTATAATCGGGGATCTAGGAACTAAAAGTCAACCCCCCCTCCCGGCCGGACTCGAACTGGCACGACTGCAGTGGCCCATACACTCATATGTTTCGCCCCCAACGGATAAGGGGGGTTCTACCGTAATCTTTGGATTATCTGTAGCTAATAACTAATGCCCATCCCTACGGTATTGTACTCAGGGAAAGTATATGAAACAAATTAACATATTCCAAGAGAGCTATTTATTGACGGGCCACTTTGAAGTCTCTTTTCCATCAGTTGGTGTATTCTCCTCCTGTCTAAAGAATGGTCTTTTGTCTCTCCCAACAATTCTTCAGGGGTCGCTGAACCATTCTCCCGATCTCTAAGAATTTCAATTAGTCTAGGAAAATGACATCCTTAATGTAATATTATAAGTCATTGTTTAGCCAAGAATAGATCACAACTTTCAAAGAAAGCCATCCGGGTTTAGACATTCTTATCTTCTGAGGAATATATCTTTGGAGAAGTTATTGTCGTCTGTGATGGGCGGTCGAGAAGAAGGCGTTGAAGTGAAATTCGCGGAAGAGTTCTTCAAGAAGTTGCTTTTAGTTGATAATTAGAAAGTGTTTTTCATTTAGAGCGTTGTTGTTTCATAATTATTATAAATTATAAAAACAAAAAGATACCTTCCTATGTTATTATTTATTTTCTTAACAACCTGTTTCAATTACAATGGTCTTCAGGTTAAATAAACGTGAAATAAATAACAATAAAAAAATTAATTATCATCGGAGCTTTTATTGCTTGACAATTATATTTATTAAATGAAGCGTTCAATTGTAAACATGGTAACTGAATTTTTTTATGAATAAACGATTTTGGCATTACCATTGGGTAGTTTCTACACATGCTTGTATCGTGCCATTATGATCATACATCAGATTTACTTGATGTATTTTTATGTAAATACAGTTGTAAATGTCAATAAATTAATTTTTTTTAAAATCTATTTATCTTGAAGGTTTTCGAGACCGAAACCATTCGTTATGAAAATTAATAATTGTAACATCAGAGCCATACATAATTCAATAATAATTATTATTCTACTGAATAATATTGCATCAAATAGAATTTATGAGATTCAAAACTGTTATTTATTTATAATTCTAAGTTCTAATTATTGAATCAGTCTGGAATAACAGGTTACTATTTTCAAATTATTCAGTACTGGCCGAATAATGTTCTACTCACATTTTGTTTTATTATGAATGATGTCCATTGTGTATCATACAATATTATTTCAGTATTAAATTATGACTTACCAGGTTAACCAAGTCTATGATAATGGAAAATCAGTTAATTATTTTATTTTAAAAACGGGTTATAATAAGTAATTGACAAACAAGTTTTAGCCTTTAAACGTATATTTGTAGTCAATCGGTAACGCATCGTCAGTAATAGTTTGATTACAAAGAGGTAAATTATTTTTTTTTTAAAGGAAAACATGCAAGTTGTAAAGATAAAGCTTGAGATCGGAACGGTGTTGCTAAAGAGGTGACCCTCTAACAGCTGACCCGTTACATAACCTGCTCCCAGCCTGTTTGTAGGAGTTAGTCCATATTGTCCTTTGTGTATTATATTTCTCTATTTGTATATTTTATTTTTAGTTTATTAATTGGATTTACTTATATATTTTTTATTATCTGTCTTATTCATAAAATTAGAATCTTAATCAAGGTCAAAATAGTTTTAAATTTAAATTTTTCATTGGGTTATTAATTATAGAGGTACCTTATCCTTCCTGATACAGTATAATAAAAACAAATGATTCTACATAACATCCTTCCCTTATTCCGCTATACATTTTTTCTGCAAATTAAAAATGTCTCAGAGGAAAAATATTTACAAACTCTAAAAATTACCTAACAAAATTTATTATATCACTACTTTTCTTGAATCGTGGCATATCTGACAAAAAAAAGTTTGGTTTTATTTTGAAATGGATGTTACCAAAAGTATCACTGTAGTCAAGAGTTTCTTTCTCTTCTTTGGTCTCCTCCAAAGCTAGTTGAGTTGTAACCACAGTCTATTATGTAATCTATAGAATATGTAAAAAAAAAAAGAAGCAAAGCAGTGGCAAAAGTCTGAACTACTCTACCAGTATCCCAAAGTCTGTAGTCACCCTAAGAATTCCCAACATAAAAAAAAAATAAATAGAAATAAAGTTGTCTCTGATACATTCCTCACATTATGATTTATTGCATATTCATATACAGACCCAAACATCAGCATACATCGAACATTTTTATTCTCAACTATTAGCTACCATAAGATATGATGTCCTGCATTGTTATAATAAATACTTTTCTAATTTTTTTTTTACTATTTAAGGTTTAAAGAATAATGAAAATTATTTTCTTGTACCCTGCAAAATCAAATATTTTCATTTTTCTAATATTTTCTTTATTTTGTTGTTACAGGTGGGGAGGACCATCTGTTGCTTGAAGCTAGGTCCGAGGTTCTCCACAAGCTCAACAGGTTAGAGCTGTCTTTAGAAGATGCTACAAAAGTGACAAGAATCAGGCCTTTTTGGTCTAAGGTGAGCTCTTTAGATTTATTAATTTATTGCTAATCTAAGAGGATTTAGTTGTGAACATTCACACTATCTTCCTCAAAAATTATCACAAGAATAAATCATGCTATATAATATTTATATATCTTTTAAATTCACAATATAGTATTTCAAAAACTAAATAAAGTTAATTTAATTTTCTTACTTATAATGATGTCATTGAAATGAAAATATCTAATGTAGTGTGCCTTGTCATATCTTAATTTTGTATTGTCATATTAATGTATATAATAACTCTAGAAAAATAAAAAAATATAAGATTAAATATTATGAATTTAATTTCAGGGTTACTATAGGAAAGGAGTTGTTCTTACTAGTCTTGGTGAATATGAAGATGCCTTTGTTTCTTTTGCCTTGTGTGCAGCTTTAGAAAAGAACTGTGATAGAGTAAAACCTGAATTTATAAAGGTAAGGATCTGTTAAAAAAATATATAAAATAGAATAAATAAAAATTTTAAGAGCAATCTTATTTTTTTAATGTTTTTTTCCTTTAGATTCTTCAAAAATTGGTTTCACCAACATCAAAAAGAGTTCCTGTTTCACCTTGGTGGTCATCTAATTACATTACACCTTTAGAACCCACTGCTAAAACTGGAGAGGATGATATCATTGAGGTAAGTTGTCAAAAGATTATTAATAAAATATGTATATTAATTATAAAATTCAAAAAATTATAATAAAGTAATAATAATTATAATCAAATGATTCACTTTTTTCTTATTTTTTTTAGAGCTTTAATAGAACTGTCATATCAAGTTTTCCAATGTTTGAAAGCAGAAAGCTCAATTTACTCCTCGATAGAATTTTTCAAGAAATCGAAAATACAAAAAGTAAGGATTTTTCATTTTCTCAATGAGTTAATTATAAATTAAAATTCCAATTTTTAAGTAATATAATATCTATAGTGGCTATAACTAATTTATTTTTTTTTTATTTTTAATAGAAATTGAATTTTATGGACGAGAGATGCTTCAAGACTCAGACTTGATTGATCCAGAAGATTTTGAATGTGTTCTTTGCTGTAGAACACTGTGGAGACCTGTAACAACACCTTGCGGTCACACTTACTGTGCCGTTTGTTTAGACAGATCTCTTGACTACAGCCCTAATTGTCCACTCTGTATGACTTCGTTATCACAGGTAATTGGAAAAAGATTAAATAATATTTCATTGTCAGTATCACTTCATATACCGACAATGAAATATTATTACATTATTTAGTTATCTCAAATAATGGAAAACTTTCAGGTCCAAATTTAAAAAAAAATTGGAAATAATAATACAATAAATTCCTTTTCTCCTGAGCTATGCTATGCTAAAATCTCTATCAAAAAGTTAACCACTAGTTAAAACTTGAAAAACCGCTAGTTAAAACGTGGTTAAAACCAATAGTTCAAGTTAAAACGTGAACACAATATCCATTAATAAAATTTTAATTTGAAATTTTGACACCAATTTTGATCTCCAAAAAGATCATAACAATTATGCCATAATTAAGCCATGACAATGGTAAAATGAATTTTTAAAAAAATGTTTAATATTGAATCAATTCCTTTCTGGCTTAACTTTATAAAAGAAATAAAAATTGAAATTGGTGGCCAACGTCACACTTGGAATTTAAGGGTTACATCTCAGACTCCCATAAATCACTTAAATGTCTCAAGAGATGTTTGAAAATTATACAAATAATTATATTTGTTATATTAATATATTATATATATTAATAAAGACAATTATATTGTTGTAATAACAATGCATAATAGTGTTAAGTTGATTGTTATTAAAAGTTGTAATATTAATATGAAGAGTGACAGAATAGGGTAATTTTGACTAAAATTGGTGACCAAGGCAGAATAAGTTTTTATATTATTGATGTGGGTATAAATTTGTATTTAAAATTGTCTTTGAGGATGGTTGAATTGGAGATGTTATAAATATGTTACATCATGACTATCTGAGATCTTTTGAAAACCATTTAATTCAAGTGGGATTTGAAATTTGCTGTGATTTTAGAATCATTCTCAAGTATCACATCATTTGTTGATGATCAAATACTATTGTAAAATCTTATTAAAAAATTATTTCCGAATTATCTAGTTGAACATGAGATTTACATCATGATAAAATCAGACTTTCTTACCAATCCTTTTGAATTGAAAATTTTATTACTATTTATTAGTTACTAAAATTTTATGTTTTTTCACAAAGGGGTTATCTTTTTTTTTTTTTTTCAATTTCAGGAAATAGTTCATTACTATTTAGATTTAGATTTATTTGAAACTTCCTTTACGTCAACAATGTTTCAGGCCCTATACCTTTTTTTCAAGTTGCTAATGTATAGTTAATAAAAATAGTTTCCTATTAAAGTAGATATATTAGATAAAATATTTCCGTTACCTTGTGTTTTACTTTAATAAATTGAATCTGTTGTTTGTTTCTTTAACATTAAGATTATATAATTAAATAAATAACAATACTTTTTTTTTTTAGTATGTTGGAAGTAATGAAAGGCAAGTGACAGTTTTCCTTGAAATGGCGCTATCTATTGGTCTACCTTCCGAGTATCACTGCAGGCTGTCAAGTCACAGAGCTGAACTGGCTGCACTTTCCAGTGTTCCAGAAATTCCAGTCTTTGTTTGTACAACAGCCTATCCAACCGTATCTTGCCCTCTTTATGTATTCGAGCCACGGTACAGACTGATGATACGTCGCTGTGTCGAGAGTGGAACGAGACAGTTTGGAATGGCTGCGTATACCCATCAACCAAGTGGTGCAAAAAGGTAATTATACCCTCTATTTTTTTTTCTTATTAATTAAGATTTAGTTTGCCTTGATATAGATTTTTTTTAAAAACCCATCACATAAAATTTTCAAATATATGTATTTTATATCTTAGTAATATCTGATGGATAAAATGTAATGAAACTGCGATATTTTTATTATTACATAATTTTATATTAAAACAAATGAGCTGATTGATTGATATTCAATAATAAAAAATGAACTCCACGAGTAAAATAAACAATTATGTTTTTAATTGTTATTACTTTTCTCTGTACTTTTGTTAATAAATAGATACCATACAGTTAAGACCTATTTTCACAAATAGGTCAAAGGCTGAGTACATAAGAGACTGAAATCAATTATATAATTGTTAGCATTGGCCGTTGCATAAGGATCCTCTTTCATTATCCCTTTACATAACATCCAATGTTCACAAAAATACTAACAGTTCTTAAAATCTTTTTTAAATATATTTTTGTAAAGTATAAAATGCAAAGTTTTGTAAAAGATTAAATATTTATGTCATAAAAAAAAAAAAGAATAATTTTAAATATGTAATACAATTTTAATTTAACATCCTATTGCATTATGATACTAAGTATAAGATTTTTTAAAAATTAAAAACAAAAGTTACAGTCCTTAAGTAGAACAAATAAACTGAAATTACTTGATCACAAAAATGACTTAACCTGTGATTACTTGATGATCCTAGTTGAATAGTTTATTATCATACAAAGAGGTTATAACTAAGAGGTTGCAGTTGATTACAAAATCAAAATAATTTAATTAATTTTGTTTTTGTGAAATATGTCGGTTTATTATTTTTAAAAGAACCATTACTAGAAAAATTTATAATAGTCGTGCAAGTTATATGAAGTACCAATTCTACCAAATAGCTATTAAAATATTTCTTGAAAAAAAAAGTTGTACATGCATTGAATTATAAATTATTATTTATATTGTCATCAATGACTTTCATAGTAGTCATTAAATATTCATTATGTACTTTAAAATTTGATATGGAAGAGGGTAATTTTAAAATTAAGTTAATTGTTTAATAATTTTTAACAACAAAACAAATATTCACTATTAAAAGCTAGGAATGGTTTGATTTGCTGAGTGTACATTGTCATTAAAAATTACAAATTAATAACTTAATAATAAAAATGAAGAGGCAGTTGTTAAAACTGTAATTTTATGAAATAGGGTTTCTTATAATAAAAATCCTTTATTCCATTCTTTGAATTATTTAAAATCATATTTATGACAATATTATTTGTTTTAGATATGCAGAATACGGGACTATTCTTGAAATTAAGGACTGGGTTCTGCTCAATGATGGTTGTTCCATTCTCAGTTGCGTCGGTGTAAGGAGATTCCGAGTGATATCGCGGAGTGAACGAGATGGCTACGACACTGCTCAAGTACAGTTCATCCAAGATGATCCCATTTCGTGTCACTCTCTCCAAGGTAAATTGAAAATTTTAATTACTTTTTATATTATTAAATACAACACTTTTGTTTTTTATCTAAAATGTTATAGAATGTTTGAAAATAAATTTGTTAGTGAGAATAGTGCTATTTTTATGTTGTTTACTAATTGAAACTTTATTAAAAACATGAAAATTATTGATCTTGACCTTATAAATTTGTTTAAATTCACATGTTAGATTTGAATTTTCTTATTTTAAAAAGTAAGCATACTATATTAAGCTTTAATATTTTTTTATATTAATAAAAAAATGGATTGATATATAAAGAGAAATTTTCATTACTAATAAAAGTTTTATTGTTTCTTTTTCACTCATTTACTTTTATTCGCTTCCTTATGAAGCTAATCAAACAAACTTTTTATTACAGAAGTAAAAGAACTCCATGATCGTGTACGAAAAAGAGGTTTAAGATGGTTCCAACGAATGTCACAAGATATGCAGATGAAAATTGTTGGAACATTCGGCAAAATGCCAGAAGTAGAAGATAATTGGCACTGTTTAGAAAATGGTCCTGCATGGGCATGGTGGTTGGTTGCGATACTCCCTCTTGGACATCATCTACAGGTAATGATTCAAGTTTAGTTATTTATCTAATTTTAATCATTTTCTACAGAAAATCAGATTTATAATGTGACAATTAAAATATCCCAATAATTTGTATTGCCAAGAATCATATGAGTTATTGAGAATAGAGGATAAAAAATACAGACTAACATGATTAATACAAAATTTAATTAGAATGTATAAATACATCAATAAAAAATTTAACTTTTGATTAATAAGGGTCATAAAAATTGATTACCTGTTTCTTTTACCTCTTCTTTTGACAATTAACTTCTGTTTACACAGACGCATTTTTATAACCAAGTTTTTTTTTTTTTAATTTATACTGTGCCTTAAATTTAAACTAACAAATGAAAGTTGGTATGTCAAAGTTCTGTGCTTTTTTAAAAATACTTTTCTAATGATTAAATAATAATTAAATAAAATGTTTCTAAACAAAAAATGATGATTGATATCTTGAGAAACAGATGAAGATCAACTAAATATTATTAGAAAAAAGGTTCAGGATTAATAATAGAAACTGGTATGTTTTTAAAGCAGCATAATCTAAAAAACAGAACATTAACCATATTTTTGTAGTAGGTATTTTAACACTATGACTGCTGTTTATAACATAACTCCTAGTTTTCATTCTTGCTTAGTATGTCACTTATCACTTAACTCATATTTTTTTACTAACCATAATTGTGATGCTACAATGAAATTTGTATGTAATATAAAATATGGCAAGTTAAAAAAACTACGAGATGATTTTTAGTTGCCATCCTTGGTAAGAAAGTAAATTATAAATTATGTCGTAGTTTGCAGAAAATGTGTTAAAAATAAAAAATAACCCAAAAAAGTTTAAATTAGACTCTTACCTAATTTATCATTAACTATAACAATACTTGTTTCTTAGTTATAATGAAAATTTATATGTTACAGGTCGGTATTCTCAAGACTACATGCTTTTCAAAAAGATTGAGGGCCATTGAGAAAACCTTGAAGCATTTTGAAGAAGGTCCAGAGAGCAGAGACAGACTTCAAAATGCCAACATCGATTCTTTGAAGAACTCTCCGAACAACTACCAGGATCGACGTAATACATGACGATACCAAAAAGAATTGAAAAGTCGCATGTGAATCCTGGCAGCGCAGGAACACATCCATTTCATTTCTTGTGAAATGTAGTTGCAATTATAATCCAACATGAAGCAGAAGAAGCTCTGCTCATTTTCTACGATCTCCTAAAAATGAAAATATAAAACTCAAGTGAGAGGAATCGAGGCAAAATATTTCCAATTTCGGCGAAGGCTAGAATAGTGTTCAATTAGCAATAAGTACATGGCAATTAATGTACACAGAATTTCAGAAGATATTAAAGCTACAAAAAGTACATATCTTTTCATTCTCATATTCTTTATATTATTTTTTATAACAAAAAAAAATTTACATAAAACACTAATTGAAAAATTAAACAATTGAGGAAATAATGCTTGTAATATATTGCGTGTTTGTTTGTGTGTTGTTCGCGTGGTAGTTTTCACTACCATATTTATTTTTTATTTATTATTGTAACTATTTATTTCTAGAGTAGTGTGAAACTTAGAATGGATATTTCTGTTAAAACAATTATTTATATATTTTTACTTCTATTATCATCCTATTGTCTTTTGGATCCTAGAGAGGTGCACAATCACTAGACATGGTGCTATGCCGTATTGGAACTAGGAAATATAGAATATAGATGTAGACTGTGTAAATTACTCCTCATTGTACATAAAATATTTTTAAAAAAAAACATTCGAGACAAATAATTGAATCAAATGCAAATCATATCTGGTGTTTACTATTGGATTACTATAACATTTTTCATTTGTATATGATACAGAAGATTATTTGACATCACCTGAGTAATCACTTTTGTTATGAGTTTTCATACGATATGAAAATGATTGGCTGTGATAAAATTTATATATTAATATTCTAACTTAAGGTTTAAACAATTGATTAGTTTTAATGTAGCATTCAAATACTAGGTTAATCTACCAAATATTTATATTTTATATATAAAAATAACAAAAAAAAAAGGAAGAAAAAATTATAGTTTACTTGGCCATAAATCAATTTACATAAACACTCCTTGTCAGATGTACAAAAATATTGCCATAAAATGATGACCTGTACATTTTTGTGTGTTTTATGACCAATAATAAACCATTTTTCCCTTTACATGTTTGTGTATTTTTTTAAATTACTAACCTACAGTTTTAAGTTCCTAGCATGTGTAAGTTTTATGCTTATTTTTGTGTTGGCAATGTCCTCCGATGGCTTCTCAAGTGCTCAACTTTTCATAGTTTTATCATTTCGTTCATGTTAACATATTTTGTATTGTTTGTGATCACCTTCACTTGACTTGTCTGTAGGCTGGATATGACAATTAATGTTTTTGTATTTTGTCTTAATCGTACTTCCTTGTGATATATTTAGCTTTTAAAACAAGCTGTAAAAGCAAATGGCATGGCCAAGAAAAATGGCTTGAAGTGATATTGAATCATAATTAGAAAAACTCATTAAATATCATTATTCATTATTATATTTAGAAGTATTCTATTACTTGCAGGTTATGTTTAATAATGAATTATATAAAAATAAGACAGGGTTTTATGAAGTTTATTTTATTTTTTTCATCTAAATTAAAAGATCAATAGAAAGAAAGCTGATTTTATACAAAAGTGATCTCAGCATCGATCTCCTATAAATATACAGTGACTTTTTAATTCTCATTTCCATAAATATTACACTTTCCACTGAGTTCACACATATTGAAAGTGCTTCGAAATCAACAAACCATTATTATAAAATTTTACTATTACAATCTGCAAAAGCATGGTAACTTAAGCAAAATTTTGTCTGTTAAAAAAACGAAAATAAATCAAAAAACAGTATTGATAAAGATGAAATGAAAAAATTTGACATAAAAACAGTCAGAAAAATATTTTTAAAAAATAAACTTTATAGAATATTATTAACTCTTTGATGTCAAAAAAATAAACAAACAAATTTTTGAATTTCAAAAATTTCTAAGTTCCAATTCTAGAACAATCAATGAAATTCAAGAACAGAGAAATTTTACTACAAGAAAAACAACAATGTCTTGAAACCTTTTTTGATTTGCTTCTTTTTTAAAAATTTTCTTTTGAAATTCTAGCTAACTTCTTATTTTTATCTCATTTCGTACATTTTCTCATTGACCTTTTAATTCTGAGTTCAACCACTTAATTGTGATACTGAAACTAATATTAGTATATACTTTATAGTAATATACTATATAGTAAATTTATGGGTATATATCAAAATGACCTATGTAACTGATTAGATTCTTGGTCCTGAAGATAGTGGAAGAGTTCCAAAACTTAAATGAAAATTACATAGAAAAAAGATATTTATAGGAAATATTTTCACAAGAGTATCTAATACAGTAAAAAGAAAAACATTCTAGTTTGAAAAATGTTTAATAACCAACTTCATTTTGGATTAAGTGATTTTAGAATAATGAAGACCAATAATAAATCCAATTGGTCAGAAAATAATGCTTTATTACTATTACTAGATCATTGCTTAAGTTTTTGTCCATTAATTTATTACTGACATTAAAGTGTTCATTTTAAGCCTTCCTTTTGACTTTATCAGAACAATGCACATATTGTTCTTTACTTTGACTATTCCTTTATTTATTATGTAATTTGTGGCAAAGAGTATAATAGTGTGAATGTAGATGGAAGTCTACAAAAAAAAAAAAGGACTAAAACTATGACAAGTTTTAGAAGTCAAGACAAATCTCTTAGGGGGACGATGTGAGATTTAGAGTATTTAAGATGGACCTGATAAGGAAGAAATGGTTTAAAAAATTGTTGAGGAGATAAGAAGTAGTAAAGGTTTTTTTTCCCTTGAAAATTAAATAATTAAGTACAAAGAAGTTCCTTTATTTAATTATTTATACCAATGGTCTCTACCCTTTATTCTGTTTTGTAAAATCCAATGAAATCCGTGCTCTCCTGAGGCATTACTAGAAAAAAAGGGCTACTTTTAAGTGTGAAAGGAGGAGTAAACATCAAAACTTGTGTGGTGAAAAGTGAAAATTTAATGTATTATACCATAGCTGATATTTGAATCAAGATCAGGTCATCCTCCAAAAGGTGATTTGTAGTTTGAGCTTGTCACAGATAGCAGAGCTAGTGATGCTTAGCTTTACTGTGTGCAACTTACAATAATAATGATAATCTTTATTTATTCTGGGATTGATCCCTTTCCTTTAGAATAATTTACAGGCGTCAAAATTAGGCTTTGGAGCCTTATAGTAAATTACAAAATAGAGATGAAATTACAAGATTTCATAAAATAAAGTAATACAATGAATTTAAAAATATACAAATAAACAACAATAATTAACAGAATATATAAAATAATGACAAAACAAATAAAATAAAACCACTTGTCGTATCATAAAACATAAGATATGACTTCTGATAGTATATAAAAATAAAAAAGCAATGATAAGAATCAAATACAATTAAACTAAAAAATAATAAATGAAAAGATATAATTTCTGCTAATGTACATATTTACAATTATAAATGAAAATCTAATAGAGAAAATATATAAAGCTTTTTGAAACTTTCAATTGTTATTCTTCCGGAATTGGGTGGACAGAAGGTAGTTGAAGATACGGGATTTGAAGATTGGAAGGGTATTAGAACTGCAAATAAAGGAAGGAATAGAATTCCATAGGGAAGAGGAACGGATGAGGAAAGATCTATCAAAGGCTGAGGTTCGAGGGGCAGTTACATTTAAGTCTGAAGGCCGTGAGCGGGTAGAGACTATGTAGGTCTCTTTACATCCCTTTATACCATCTAACTGATCTTTTTTAGTCAGCAGCACATATTTCAAAAGGTTCAAATTTTAAAAACAATGAGGATATGAATTTAGGTTTTTTGTCATGTAAACTAAGGACTGGTATCACCTGAAAATTCAATTTTGACAGATAGATGCATTAATATTTGTTTAATAATCCATCAAGGATTACCTAGATTTTGCAGAATAATTTTAATGCGCAGATTTTCCACTGAATAAAAATTATTTTATGCTAAATTACTTTTGTAATAAGCCAATATTAACTAGTAATGCAGTCCATTCATCTTTATTTATTTATTATAACAAAATGACAACAATCCTCATACAATAACAGAATAAACATCAAATGCAACAAATTACTAACAAAACAATCTAAAAAAAAAAATAGTATAAAAACATATATAAAAAGAAACTTAATGTAAAACAAAATTAAACATACACATAAATTAAATTAGCTAACTTAATTTAATACTTAAAAGAACTTTAAAATATAAAAATAATTTAAACAATCATAAAAGTAATTTCAAACTCATAAAAACATAAAATATCCATAATTTGAAAAAAATTAATGGTAATTTGAAATATTTTGATTACAGAAAAGTTAACTGACTGTTCATTAAAAATAACTTGTAACATTTATTTTTTGTTTAAAAGTACATAATGAGTCGAAAAACATGTCACAATGAACTAATAAATAATCCATTAATCCTTGAAAATCATAATTTATACAATCTATTGTTGACCATTTAATATTTAAGATACAGAGATAGTATTCTTTAAAAGTATCTTCTTGGTAAACTCAATTTTGTAAAAACTGAGAGAGAAGTTGTTGCTTTTTAAATATTTATCAAAAAACTTTAATAAATCTATAAGGCATTGTCTATCTAATAAATATTCTCTACAAAGAGAGAAAAAGATAAATTCCTTGTTTTACTAATAAAATATTTTCTTTAAACTTCAAAGTTCTTGAATTTCAAGAATAGAAGCTTCTAGATTTTAACACTATTGGCAAATTATTCAACTTAAATACAATAAAAAAAGTTTGTTAAATAAAAGGAAGATGGTCCTGATGAGGTCAAAGAAACAACTCAAAAAAAAAATTTTAAAAAAGGTGAGGCCAATTATAATAATTTCTATAAAATGTAAAACAAAATAATTATTAGATAATTTAAAATAATTAGTCATACCTTTGTTAAATTTTATTTTTGTTATCTATTTGCTTATTTTTTTACCTCATTTAAGTGTTTGTATCTTTTTTAAGCCTGATGAAGCCCTGCAATGTAGGGCGAAATATGGACTCCAATTAAATAGTTTTATATATAAGAAGATGGTCAGGGTTGCGGTAAAAAAAAGAAAAAGAATTCTTATCATTGTCTAATTATTTTTCTTATTTATTTCTTTGTATTTGTATTTTTTTTTTTAATACTCTTTATTTACTTTTACTTATTATTAGTTACTTCTTTTACAATCGTTGTTATTATATTCTATATTGTATTAACTATATTTTCTTCAGTATGTACTCTTATTATTAGTAACAATATGTATCATTCTAATTTTACTTAGTTATTCCTAAATTAGAAAATTATTATAGTTATTATTATTATCATATTTCTGTATCTTTCTCTTATTATTTTTCATTTTTTGTTATATCTTCATCACTACTTCCTGTATATGCGACATATTTGAAATAGAAATATAGCTGTTAAACGGCTGGCCACCTCCTCCACTCTTCCGCTTTATTGTCGCCTTCTGTTCAACCTTTCGCTTTGAACAGGTAGGTGGTCCTGATTTGTTCTTTGCTCATTTATTATCATTTAATATCATTATTATTATTTTTATTTATATTTATTCTTTCAAGACGTTTATTTAATCTCTACTTTCTTCTTTTTTTTTTTCTTTTTCTGTATTGTTTTTGTTTTACGTACGTCTCCTGCCTAACATTCAAGTTTATTTTATATTGATACTATTTTATGTCTTCCTTCCTTTTATTTATATGAATTTTCTTATCACTTCATTTTTACATAATATTTATCCTAGCTTAAATTACCTTATTGTATCTTATTGTTGTAATATTTTCAGTTTTTTTTTTTTGTATCTTTTTAGCCCTCATGAAGCCCTGCAAAGTGGAGGCGAAACGTCGGACATTAAAATAGCTATAAACTATTTGTTCTTTTTTTGACCGCAACCCTGACCATCTTCTTATATTTAAATTTTTACGATCAACTATATATACATATATATAAATAGTTTTATGGTTATTTGAGTTTTTTCTTTGACCATCTTCCTTCTATTATTATTCATAGTCAATCATCAATTTTCCAAAAACGTTTGTTGTTGGGTTTAGTACTTATGTTCCCTAATTAGGGAAGAAAAGATGGCTTATTGGTCATGTTTTCTGCCAAAAACTTAACTTGCCAAAGCTTCTCCAATTCTCGAATTTCAAAACTTCTAAGAATTCCATGAATTTGACAGTCCCCTAATGATGACTGAAAATAAAGTTAATTGGTTATCAACCTTTTTTAACCACATTGGGAAGGTCGAGATCAATGCCACAGGTCTGCCAGAAAATAAAAGTCAAACCCTGAGATCACAAATGAACCAGTGCCACTTCTGGCTCAACAATGCTCAGATTATAGCAATGCATTTGCCACTATAGCCTGAACTTAAAAATTACCTCTAAAAATGATTGAAAGGAAATTAAATCCTCTACTAAAATATTTCATAAAAATTCATTTAATACCTAATCAGGCTGTAGCGAGAGGGAGCAAGCGGTTTAGCCACAACTCACCAGAGCGCTGCATCTCAAGCCTCACTATAGCTCTCAAATTTACATATTGCTTTATTTTGTAAAAACATATAATCATTTTTATATATTAATAATTTTTGTACATTACACTTAACAATATCTATAAAATGATTAATAAACGATACCAAAACAATGCACGTAACTATCTCAAGCAGACATGTACCGACTGCTTCTCAGTCACAGCCACATAGACTAGGCCAATCAATAAGGGACTCTAAATTTCTCTTAGATCTGTTGATCAAAAACCAACACGAGGAGGCCCCTCACCTCCGGACTCAAATAGTTGCTGAACGGATAGCTCACATGTAAAATTAAATATAACAGGTAACCTTTAAATACCAAAGGTAGTAAAAGGTAAGACACAACACGAATTACTTTTTCTTTTTACACAGTAATGCACTACTAACTCACTTTTTATTTCTGTTTTAGAGGGTTCGGAAAAAAAAAAAAAAAAAAAAAAAAAAAAAAAAAAAAAAAAAAAAAAAAAAAAAAAAAAAAAAAAAAAAAAGATCAAAAACCATATCAAGGCCTAGTCTTAGCACTGCTTGATAAAGACAAGTCCATTGCCAATCTATTCTCACAAACTTAGTTTTTCTGTATGTATATCTGTGACAATGGCCTATCTCCAATTGAGAAAAAAATCTCACTTGTGAGATAAAATCTTTTTTATAGTAGTTCTGTACCAATAACCATTTCTGACTGTCTGGCTGGAACTTTACAGCATATGCATTGTATGGGTGTTCCCAAAACAGTTCCAAACAGCCAGAAATGATTGTTGGGGCAGACCTTTTTGAAATTTAATTTATTGTAGGAAGATAGTCTGAGTGGCGGAAACAGAGATTAGTTTTCTTTTACTATTTTGAAACCTATATAGACCACCACCTGGAACAACAATCTACTTCATACAGTCACCTATCTTCTTCCAAATTAAATTTATGTTTAAATATAGCTGTTTTTTTTTTCTAGTTTTAATTGTATGTCTAGCTTGTTTTATTTAACAAAGTCTTTCTTACTATGCTTTTGAAATCTTAAGGATTGGTAAATTATGCCTTGCCAGACAATGTCACAAGTGGTTTCTAAAAAATTATTTTGAATAACTAAAATAAGTTTTTGAATAACTCCATAACTATTATTATTTTATTTTTATTTTCAGTAGTTGTTAATTAAATTATTAGTTGTATCACTTGAGATCAATTCATATTGTACTTATATAGCTTAAAAATTGTAGTAGCCTCCACAATGTCCTAATAGTCAAAACTGTAATAATTACATTTCAGTTATGTATATCATTTTTATGTGATATTTTGGCACCGACTAATATATGCTGTCATTTAGTCGGTCCATGTTTGATGTAATTTTTTAAATAAATAAAATAAAAATATTCATTACCTGTAATATTATAGCTTCTCATTTGAAAGATAATGGTATTCTTTATACTATAAAACCCAAATTATTTAATTGAACCAAATATTTGTACTTTGAATCCATAGGTATTTTGTAATTATTCTGTCCATGTTTTAATAGAAATAGGTTATCTTTATCTTGAAATATAAAAGAAAAGACACCATTCATTTACTAAATATTCATCACTTACTATTTTTGATAAACAACAATGCCTATGAAGCTGAAATTATTAATGGTTGTTCTCTTCAGGCTGTATATGTGCAATGAGGTTCAAACAAATTTGAATTTTAAGAGATTAAAAAAAAATACACTTAATAATTTATAAATATATATTAATAATAAACTATATATTATTATTTAGTAATTTAAACTAAATTTATTGATTATCGATAATTGAAAACTATACATCTCCTGGAATATAACCTCTCATTTCAAAGGTAATCATTAGATTCTCTATAAAACAAAGTATACATCATATAAATTGGACCAGTATTAGTAAAGATGGCAGCTCATTTTATCTTTATCTTTTTGTTTATTCTTGCCATATATTTTAAGTAATTTTTCAAATATATAATACTTAATAATCAGACATATTATTATTCCTAAGTATATAGGTCCAATACATTTTCCAAAAATGATTCATTAATTATAATTCGGTTGAGATTTTAATTGGAGGAAACCACAAAATATCATTTTTAATGGGATTGTGATTTTAATCAATAAATCATTTTTGGAAGAAAAATTTTACGTAGATATTTATGAAATAAGCTAAATACTTCAGATAAGTATAACTATATCAAATATGAAAATTTTAATTTTTCCAACTCTTTTGTGTTTCACAATTTTCACTTCTCACTTAATCTGTGTGTCATTTTAACACTTGCAGCAATAATTTTATTTTTTATTGAAACAACATTTTACATATAAAATCTCAATTTCTTATCTTCAGAGGTTTTAAATTTTAGGAATTTAGTAACATGTTTTATCACAATTTCTGCTGTTAGAAGTAGTAGTTTCTGAAATCTAAAATTTCCTAACTTATTGAATTTTCAAATTATAAGGAAGGAGAGAGAACCACTGATTTCTATTTTATCTGATGGATATAAAAATGTTTTACCTGTTAATAAACATTTCTAAATGTTACAATGTCTGAAATGCTTAAAACCACTTTGTATAGACATCCTAAGAAACTAGTTAAAAAATTGAAGACTTATTGAGTGAGTAAAATTATGAATATTTTTATTTATTTTTTTAATTCCAGGATGTGTGCACCGCCATCCTTTACTATATTCAAAACAGGCTATAGATGCCTTTGCAAATTTAATTATTGAGTATGGATCAATCGTTTCACAGAGCTTGGGATCCACTATATGATCTTGTCCAAAAATGAGGAATGCATCACACCTGCATAATCAATTATATATGATTGTATATAATTATATATTGATCTATTACATGTAATTTTTACATCTTTCATGTAATTTTTTAATTCTGTCCTCCCAGAACTTCTTAGATTTTTGTGCAATGAACTCCTCTATGTGCATTTTGCAGTCTTTAAGCGAATTAAGAGAGTTTTGAAGGGCCTGAAATAAGAGAAAATCTCTTGGGGCAAGGTCTGGTGAATAGGGTGGGTGGGGGAACACATCCCAGCCAAACTCCAATAATTTCTGCCAGGTCTGCAAAGACATGTGAGGATGGGCGTTATTGTGATGGATAACTATGTGATTAGCCAATGTTGGATGCTTTTGCTCAACTTGATGCTTGCATGAGATATGTTAAGCGTTTCTGCGATATTCCCTGTCGAAGAGTAAGCATTGTCTGTAATCAATGCTTGAATTTGGTCATCAACAGGTGAAGGATGACCCTAGTGTTTTGCGTCTTCCAAGTCAAAATTTCCAGTTCTGAACCGAGCAAACCACTTACGGATGGTGTTTTCTCCTAAGGCATCATTGCCATACACTCTGCAAATTTTTTTAACCATCTGTGCAGTGGATTTTCCTTTTCAGAAATAAAAAATCATTAAATGAATTTTTTTCTCTTCCATCTTGAGCAAGCAAAATACGAAAGAAAGGAATCTTTGTTGGAACTGATGTATAAAAGCCACTTTACTAATCCTTTTTTGGAATGTATATACAGTATTGACCATGTAAACATGATTTCATAAACATAGAGAGGATTAAATTGAAATATTGAAAAACGTGACAAACTTATTTTAGAACCCAATATTAATCACAACAAATGATAATATATAGGAATATCATAAAGAAATGCATGTTTTCAAACAATAACATAAAATAGATAATTATGATGTATTAATAGTTGTCTGTATATAAGGAAATGATTTAGTTCTGTTATTTTCTTATATATTTAATTAATGTTTTCTTTCTCAGTTTTTTCATAACTTTAATTTTAAACAATTTTCATTTTGCACATTTATTTACTTACTAGATTTTCAGATTTATATTATTTTCTTTTTCTTTCCTGATTCATAATTTTAATATTACTTATTCTCATAATGCTTTTATCTTCTTATAATACTTAGACTATAAATTTTCTTCTAACACCATTTATGTATCTGTATTATCTATTACTTTGTTATTTGTTCTGTATTTCCTTGTATTCATTATGGATGTCATCTTTTTTTGTTCTTAAAAAAATTTTCACTTGTTTGCATTCTTCAAAGACCACAGCCCCAACCATCTTCTTATACATCAAATAATGTTGTTATATTTATATACTAAATCCAGAAATGAGTACCAAGGAGAGGGAAATAAGCTTTATATTATTAGTGATGAAATAATGAAACAAAAAATAGTTTAAATAATATAATTAAAAATAACTGTGTTAATAGTCTTATACTTATATTCATATACACATAATGTTTCTTATTCTTTTCAAATAAATAAAGTTGAATTATTTAACAAAATAATATAAAGTTAAAAACATACAACTTAATTGCACTTATTGCTAAATAAAAATTATATACAATCATAATTATATAATATAATTTAATCAGATTAAGAATATAGTATATATTTAAGGCTCAAGCTTTAGGAATTGCATAGATAAAATGACTTCATTGAATGATTCTCACTAAATAGTGACAAATGACATAGGATTACTTAATTATAAATTTTTCCTAATAATTTTAATGCAGTGATCAGATATTTTTCTGCACAATTGTGTAATTAAAACTAATTTATTAGGATTATTTAAAACTGTTTAAATGATTAGAAATAATTATTGAAGCCTAAATCATAAAGAATATCACAATGAGAATTCAATAAACATTTCCAAATTATGCAAGGAATATTCCATTTTCATATTCCCAAATCACACGCTGAAGTTTCTTGATAGTCACTTGTTCATCTTCTCCCGTATTGTTACAGCATACGACAAGCCTAGCTGTACTGCTATTCCAAGGGAATAATTTCACTGATGCTGGCTCGTTTTCTTTCATCTCATCTTCTGTGACCTGAATACAGAAACAGACTTTTGTTTATATTCATACTTATTAAAGGAATGATGTATTTATTATTTGCTGTAGATTCAATGTGAGAAAAAGATGGATAAGATGTGCTGTCAGTATAGCTATAATAAACATATTGTATGAAGATAGTGCAGATTGCGGTCAGTAAAGTTATCAAAATAGTATAAAAAACTATTTATCGTTAACCAACATTTTGCCCCACTTTGCAGGGCTAAATGAAAACAAGATACAAAAATTGTGAGAATTAACAGAATATTAAAATAAATTTTCAGAGAAAACAAGAAAATATGTAAAAAATTGTTTTCTTTTTTAAATACATAAAAGAAATTATAATAATAATTTAAGGAAGTATACATATAGGTGAGTTGGAAACTAGTTACTTATAAATACAACCAGGTATGATAAAATTCTTGTTTTTAAATTTATTTAATGTTATTTACAACTGTACAATAATAAATACGATAAGTAAATATTTTGTATGTTGATAAGTAAATATGTTGGATAAAATTCTAAATACAAAATTAGAGTAATAAAGTGTAGAAAAATACTCGTTAGAAACAGTTGTAGATATGGTAAAGAGGTAGGTGTAAAAAGTAAACAGACAGGTGAAGTAAATATGGCAAAGGTGAGGTATAGTAACAAGTAAAAGGAAATATTAAGAAAATCCGAACAAAAAAAAAATGAGTTAATATATTAACCATGATATATAGTGACCATAATATAGAGAAAAAAACAAAGAAACAGTAAAAGAAAAATTAAGAACATAGATACTAATAAGAATATAAAATTTTGTTAAGAAATAACAAAAGATACAAAAAGAATATAAAATATAATATTACATATTGCAGGAAGATAGTCAGGGTGGTGGTCAATAAACAAAACTAAATGTTAATTATGCAGGGAGAAACATTAGTTAAATAGTTCTGTTTATTGTCTTGTACCTTTATTGACTACTATTAAGACTATCTTCCTACAATCTACTTCATACGATCAACTTTCTTCTTCGAATAATATTCAATAGGTAAGGACTTTAAAAGATAACAAACATTGAAAATACTTTCTTTTTTCCAATATTTTCAATTTTTGTTATATATTTGTATACAATTCTTACCTTAGCAATATTATGCTTTAGTATCATATGTTATCTTCTTATATTGTTTGTTCATTGTTGTCTTTTTTCATCATATTATTGTTGTTTTCAGCCCAGATGAAGGTGTGAAATTTAGGCCGAAACATCAGCACAAATAAAATAAATTGTGTTAACCGCACAAATGACCATCTTTTCCTCACATTGCTACAGAAAAAATTAATTTTTAACTATAAAAATCACATACCAGAGCTAGGCGTTTGCAGAATAAATCAGCAGTTACTTTAGTAGTGTCCAATTTAATCAGAAGTATATTGGTTTCGACTGAGTTCAAATCTACAGACACAATGTCGCTTTTCATTTCATGAATTGCTGAAACAATCATAAGTATTCCAGAAGTTATAAAATATTACCAAGATAGATATAAATTATTTTTTATAATCATTCAAGGCAGTGAAGAATGCTAGGAAAATCGCAGATGTCACATCCTACAGTTATGTTCCTTTAACTAGTAAAAGAGAATATTATTTTAGAAACCTGTTTATAAAACAGTCAATTAAGTTGATGAATTGATGAAGAAAAGGTTAACTAAACACACCATTTTTTCAAAGCAATTGCTTTCCTGTATGTGTACATTATTAAAACTGAACCAATGTAAAATATGAGATCAGTGCATTTTGTAATAAAGTTGAGGTAGGGAAAACTCAGTTTGGTTTGGTTAAAAAACTTTATGGATGATAATACCGAAATAAATGTTCAATTAATGAATGAGTATTGAGAATGAAAGATTTTTTTTTTTAATTAACGAATGAACAAGTGAAAACATTTTTTATATATTGTTCCTGAGGTCTACTTGAACTCATGTCTAAAAAAGTAGCAGAAACATGTTAAAATAACTAATGTTTTCTGAATAAATAATCTTTTTATAACTACTTTTATATATATCATAATTTTAATAAAGTTTTAGCCTGTTTGCCCATTATCAAATTCATTGTTCAACAACTAAAATATTGCACAATCAATTGATTTCAAAATTTCTTAAATAATAATTATTCCTATGTTTTCTTTCTAGATTATTTGATAATAACTAGTTTGATAATACTCTTTTGAACTGAGTGAAGTAAAATGGAAATTTGATAATTAAATCTTTGGGGTCAATGAAAAACAAGATAAGTGGAATTACCTAAAAATTTAGTTAACTGGGTGTAAACTGTCCGCCTAATTGAGTAGAAAATCTCAATGGAAAGCAGCTTAGAACCAATTTTACACAATTTAAGAAGTCCAGAAGATGGTTCACACTCAGTTTTTAGCCAATCAATTTACCTAGTTTTTCACTGACTCCACAGATTTTAATTATCAAATTTCCATTTTTTACTTTACTTGATTGAACATTTATTTTGATATCATTATCCATAAAGTTTTTAAACCAAACTTGTCCAGCTCATGTAGAAACTGAGTTTGTCCTTTCTCCACTTTATTATAAATCTTATATCTTATATTTTACATTGGTTCGGTTTTAATAGTATAATAGTTTTTCACAAGCACTACAAAAATATTCAAATACCTTAGGAAGAAGCACTAGTGCTGCTACCTGTTATAGAAATTGTAAACTATATCTATATTTATATAAGAGTTCTATGTTTAAATTAAAACACTTTTTCAGAATGTCCATATAACCATATATTATGGTTCTTTCAAAGAATAATTTAAAGTAATATGTATAAATTTACTTGAAATAGCTAAAACAATCTCTTAGTGTATTTGAAGACCAATATTAATTAAAGTTATTTATTTTCATGAGTAACAATGAAAGTAATTTTTAATTCTTTTTTGTTTTAATTTTCTTTCATTATCTCTTAAATTATTTCCATTTTAAATGGTCCAGAAACAATATAATTTGTTACTTGAACATTGTATAATGGAAAGAAGTTTTATAAAAGGAAGATTTAAATAACTCAAAGAGTAATTAAACTATTTAATGTGAGCTAACATTTCACCCACTTTTTATTTTTAATAAAAAAGAAATATAAAAATATAGTACACAGTAAAAGATGAAAAAAGGGGAGTAAGAATAAGACTCTCCTCCATTTTCCGTCTTTAAATGTATTCCATATTTTTATATTTATTTTTTATCTATGTTTTTATTTGTCTTATACCTTTTTTGTAATCCTTGTTTATTTATACTTTTCACTGTCAAGCTTATTTTTCTTTTCTTTACTTACTTTGTTCATTTTTATACAAATTTTCACATATTTTAAATTATATTTTGCCACCCCTTAGTTTCCTTTTATTTCATGTTATCTATTCTCTTACTATGTTACATTATTTTAGTTGTTTGTATCTTTTTTAGCCCTGTTGAAGCCTACCAAATTGGGGCACAACATTTGCTCACAATAAATGGTTTAATTTATTTAATTCTTCTTTTTTATTGCACCCGGACCAACGGTTGCAGTCAATCAACGATCTTCCTAAAAGAATTTTTTTTTTGTCTTACTTTATTATGGATTCCAAAAACATTAATTTTAATTTTATCTTCCCAGTTCCAATGGTAGTTATTTTTGTTTTACAAGGCTACATAAAATAATTACGTTTTTTGTGGTTTACTTAACTAAATGTGAGTAGTAAATGTTTAATGAAATTTTGATACAAAATAGTCTGAACTAACCTCAAAATATGACATCTTCATTGTCAAATTTTCAATTTTATAAACCTTACTAACCCAAGAAGTAATTTAATCTCAGGCTTATTTATTAATTTGGTTGTTTGTAAGTACCTATCAACCCTATACAAATCTTTTGATTGATTTTTAAGCAATGTTAAAAAAAATAAATAAAATTTTGACGCCTAGTATATTTGTTGGAACAAAGTTTAAAATTGTTCAGAAATAAATCCTCTATTGTGTATTATTTTATTTGTCCCTCTGTCGCAAATGCAGCAGGGAGTCTAAAATATCAGGCCATGTGCTGGGAAAATGCCCCAATAACTCCCTCTTTATAACATGCCAACACAATGGCGTCAAAGAAGAATTGATGAAGTTCCTTGGAAAAAATATGTAAAACCTTTGTCGCGGCTCTGGTCTTGGATTTGACAGTGAGATTTGAGAATAATGACCTCAATCAGGGAAAAGAGGGAAATGTGTCCCTTTCCTTAAAGGAAAATTCTGCGAGATCTTCGGAGAGAGAGAGAGTTCACCATGAGAGGCCTCTGGTTTGAATCTCGTGGAACAATTCCAGATAAAACAAGGAGCTTCTTGGAGGAATTAGGTGTTAGCATTGGGGATATAGCCATCCTGGTGGAAAATATTATTTTGGACTCCGACGGAATCATAAATCATCACCTGCATGGGAATTAGCTCTGAGATTATTCATTTTTTTGTTTTCTTTTAGTTTCAGTTTTTGGACCTGTCGATTTGTGTTTTATTCCCTTAACTTATTTATTCATTAAATTATTTCTTTTAACTTTTTTATTCATTCAAGTATTTCTTTTAACTAACTTTTCGTTCTGTTTTTAAATTTATATATTAGTTTTTTTTTTTAATTTATTTATTTATTTGTTTTTCTGTAAACTGATCAACTGCTGCAACTATTATGTCTTTGGTTTGATTTTACATTGCTATCGAATGATATATTCGTTTAACCGATCAAACGTGGGTAGTGGATCACTGGAGTCTGAGAGAGTGAATTAGGGAGAATAAATTTGTCAATTAAATTAAATAAAATTGTTAAATGGAATGAAATTGTTAAATAGAAAAAAAAAATTGAAATATTTGTATTTAGTATGTAGATGAGTATGGATTGTAAAAGGAAAAGGTAGGAGAAAAACAAAATATTTTTTTGTTATATCATGCAAATATGTCCAATCATGGGTTTATTGGTATGCTGTATGTTTTGGCAACCCAATGTACTTGAACGAAATGGCTAAATAAAGCATTTCTCTCTATATGTTTTACAGTTGTATACATTTCATTAGAATCTAAAATAAAAAAACCATTACATTATAAAATTATATCAGTAGGATCCATGACTGTTTATGGTATTTTGTGAACTAAAAAAAAAAAAAACATGAGTTGGGCATGTCTGATTTAGTAGATTTGAGTTTCTAGGGGCGTCACTGGACAGATGTATGTAGGGAACAATTGGTTGTATCGGCATCGAACCTTCAGGTTCGCTAAGTGTATTATCATTATTATAATATAATCAAGCAACATTACTCAGATCACTTGATACAGAAAGCGTTGGACAACTATGAATCTAATAGCTAATATTGCCATGGATACGATATTTATTTATCAATGGTTCATTCATGAATAAGAGCCGTAACCATGGCAACTTTAGCTATTAGTTTCAACTACAGCTAATTTTTGCCCATCTCTGGATATGGACAGAAACATATATGATAGAAAATTTCATATTAAACTAATATTCATACCTTTGGCAATATTATACGTGTGAATGTGGTCTTCAGTCAGTCTCTCAACCATATGATCGAGAGCATATATTCCTGCGGCAGCTACCAAACCAATCTGCCTCATTCCACCACCAAGTGCTTTTCTCAGGAGACGAGCTCTAAAATTAGATTAAAAGGAGTCTATTAGTCCTGAACCATAAATAAGTTGGGAATATTCAAAATTTTTGTAAACATTTGAATTCCATTCCAGACATTAATCTAGGTACATACCTAATAATTGTTATTATTTGTTTGTTTTTTTATATTACTTCATAAAATAAACCTACAACAGAGCATAACACTTCTACTTATTACAATGGACAACATTTTCCAAGACAACTTTCCCGAAGTTGAGGACCAAACAAACTATCAAAGTTTGAGAAGAATTAAAGCAAGTACGAGAGTTGGAAGAATTAACGCCCTTAACTTTCTTTATTTTGATTTAGTCTTAAAATAATAAAAAAAATAAAAAGATTGTTTTTACTTTGTCCTAAGCAGTTATACCTGCAATTAAATTTAAAAAACTAATTTAAACAGTTATATATATTTATAAAAGGGTCATTTGACCCCCTAATTAACAACAACTTTTTATTTCTTTAAAAAAGTGGTTAGTTTAACAGGAGTTAAACACTATTCCTTTTAAAACTAAAATGTATATACTGAACACATAAAATTAGATAATGAAAATTTTAGGTTTTAGCAGAGAAGAAATCCCGATATTTATTTCACTTATTTATGTAAGATATTTTTTAGGGCAGAT
This sequence comes from Halyomorpha halys, assembly GCF_000696795.3. NCBI lineage: Eukaryota > Metazoa > Arthropoda > Insecta > Hemiptera > Pentatomidae > Halyomorpha > Halyomorpha halys. Next base: position 366,165 of record NW_027109538.1, read on the forward strand.
TTATTGGGAAAATTTAGGAATCATCATTATATATGAAGCATATAAATAATTGATTTAATAATTGTTAATATAATATTAATTTTAATTTTGTGTAGATATATG
>NW_027109538.1:366430-376971 GCF_000696795.3 Halyomorpha halys
TAAAAAAAAAAAAAATATGAAATAGAAATTGAATAAAATGTATAAAGACATGGTCCTGTCCTTCTAAGCAGAGTTGGGCAAAAAACAACTTTTTATTTATTATTTATAATTTATACTTTTTATTTATTTATATTATTTATTTATTTCTTATACAAAAGCATAAGTAGCTGAGTATATTACTTTACTTTTACTAAAAATGTTTAAGTAGAGTACAATACTCAAACTCAAAATATTTCAAACTGAGCATAAGTAAAGTAATCAATACTCATTTAAGGTTTCTTATGAGTATAGATTACTTTACTTTAAAAACATTAAGTATGAAACAGGGAATGCATACTTAAACCAGTTTGAACACAGGTATTTAAAATAAATCCTCCAAAAACTTGTAAAAATATGATAATTTCTCAATTAAAAAGAATTCACAAGCTGAGGCCAATACTAACTTACAGTATTAAGCATAAGTGAATTTTGAAGTTACCGCAGCTAGAGCTTGTTTTGTACACTAGTACCAAGGTATGTTCTAATTTCAAAGTGATTCACTATCCCTATTTAGTAAGTCTTTATAAAGCTATTGAAGTGCAATTTACTATTTCTAATCTGTATTTATATGATTTTATTATTTATTGTTTATCACTGTTTCAGAGACTAAAGATTTAGTTTAGAATCCTCCAATTATATGCTAATATTATTCATAAAATAAATTAATTTTAATATTTATCTTTCATTGAAATATTTACTTGAAAATAGTTTCCTCCGATCCAATGAGAAGACTTCCCATAGGCGCACCAAGGCCTTTACTCAAACATATGTTTACTGTGTCACAACCTTCAGCCATCACATGAGGTGGCAGTCCACATTTTACTACTGCATTGAAAAATCTTGCTCCGTCCAAATGAAGCGGAATTTGCAGATCTTTTAGAACAGCCGAAAGCTAAAAAAATAATTGATATTAAACATAAATGTTATAATTTTAATTATATTATTTCAAAAATTTTTTGAGACAAGGTAATATTTATTAAATAAATCAATTTTATATCCAAATCCGTCTCAACACTTTATTTATTCATTAGTCCAACGTTTCGGCCTTTCTAGCCATCTTCAGGGACATCTTCAATACAAAAATCCTTCTCACATTAATTTATAATTTTTATTTGCAGGCTATTCTGCCCAGGTCATTTTCTTTATTTAAAGTTCAAACCTCTTTATTTAAAATTTTAAAACCATTCATTTATTTATTCTATAAGATTGTCCACAGTATCAAACACCACACCATATAAATATTATAAATATATGATCAAAAGAAATAGTATTCCATAACCGAGAAGACAGAAATTAGTTTTCTGTTACTAAGTGATTTAATGATCATAACTAATATTTTATGTTTACTTTTTTAAGTGTTTACCTTGAAAACTGTAATTATTATTAGTTTTTTTAAATACTAATATCATAGAATATTTATTCCTTAAATTTTTACGAATGATAAGTTACGAGATTTAATTTAATTCAATAATTAATATATTTTATTTATTTTTAGGCAACTCATAATTCATTGATTTTTAATCCTATAGGTTTTAATGTTAGATTCATAAATGTAAATAGTGAAGTTTATTTATAAAACATTTAATGAATAATAATTATTGTATATATTCTTTTAGAATTTTAAATAATAATAATAACATTGAAATAACTAAATAGCAACAATAGTTAGTCTACAATACTATGTATGTATCTTTATAAACTGTGTATGAGAATATTGAAACGTGGATAAAGGAAAAACAAAATTGACAATCCACAGACGTCTCTAGAGATTAAAAACAATTTTTTTTTCCAAATTAGTTTGAAAAATATAATATAAAATATAAACTTTGCACAGAATAATGTTTGTAAATATATAGTTTATATAGTTAAAAAAATAATGTATATTTCCTATATATAATATTAATTCATATATTACAAATGAAAAACCCCAAGAAAATAAGTGACACATTTATGAAAACAAAGAATTTTAATAAGATAACAGTTGTAGAAGTAGAAAAAAAAGTGAAAATGGCTGAATATATATATATATGTATAATACATTTTTTTTACAAATAAGATTAATAAAAAAAAATTATTCTTTTATAGTTTTATTTTATACAATGTGAATTTAAAAAGGGTCTAAAAAGATTTTTTTTCTCTCCATCATTTTGATTGATAGATAATAATGTAAATAGTGAACTTTATTTATTAAGTACTTAATACAGAATGATTATTGTGGATATCCTTTTAGAATTTAGAATTTTAAATAATAATAACATTGAAATTGAAATAATTTTATTTTGAACAATTATAGAGATTTAGAAAGCATACAAAAAAAAAATTATGGTATTAACTATAGAAATTAAAATCTCTCTTTCTCTCACTCTCTCTATATATGCTATGCTAAAGTTTTGAGGCTAAATATGTAAGTAGATTACCTCTCTAATCCATTTCAGAGGTAGGATACGACCACCACATGAGTTGTGAGTGTTCTCAATGCAAACCAAAGTAGTTCTTGGATGAAACATGCTGTTATTGTCCCTAACCTTAGTCAACATTTCCTTGATATCAAAGGTTCCATCAGGTTGATTAAGTACAGTTCTCAATTGTACTCCTGCAATCTATAAATTAAAAATCATTAATCCTACAATAAAATACTGCAATAAGGCATTACATTCTACAAAAAAAATGTTCCATATTTTTTTTCACCTTTTACAGAACTAATATCAGAAATCTTAGATGGATAAATTTATTTTTTTAAATAAATTAATTAGAGTGCTACCAATGGGTAGTTTCTCTACATGATTTATCATACCATTATGATCTTACTTCAAATTTACTTGTTGTATTTTATATACAGTTGTAAATGTCAATAAATAAATAATTAAATTAAAATAAATTAATTAGTATCCAGATTAAGTTTCTAAACATTCTTTATTATTTATTAAAAAGCCTAAGGTGGGGCTCCACTAAACCTTCGAATTCCTCTTGTACCCAATCCTTACAATCCAAAATCCTTCATAAAATCCTCAATGCTCCTTACTTTGTCACAAATAAAATCATACAAAAAGACCTTGATGTTCCATATGCAACCGATCTTGCCCGATATCATTCCTTTCATTATAAACTCCCTAACCATCCAAACCCACTAGTTTCTAACCTTGCTTCCTCTTCCATTCCTGACAATCTTCCGAAGTGCCTGAAAAGAAGATGGCCACAAGATCTGCTAATGTAAAAACTTCTTTAGAGTGCTACCAATTGGTAGTTTCTTTACACACCTGTATCACTCCATAATAACATACATCAAATTTACTAAATACTGTTAACTAAATTCCAATAAAAAAAAAAAAAAAAAAAAAAAAAAAAACAACGTTTCGACCAATTCGCCCATTCTCAAGGACAATCTTAAATATAAATTTACACCTCACATCCAAATTATTTAAAAACTTTTTTCAAGTTAATCTGCCCAGGTCATTAATATCAGTCATATCACCCTATTTTGTCACTATTTATTAATTTTTAATAACAGTGTGTTGATAAGGAAATGACACTACTATCATCATCATAGGTTGATCTGTAATTCATTTTATTGATTTCATTGATCTGTATACTAATTAAACTAGATTTAATTAGAGTGAAGGGTGACATCTGTACGTTTAATAGTTCCTGAGATATACCAAAAATGTCCAAACAACAACAAATCAACATTTTGTGAATTTATTTTGGTGAATATCATAAAAAATACTACTCCTATGAAGATAAACGTTATAAGCAACTTTTTAGTACATTCGACAAGCTTTAATTTGAGTACTGGCATATATTTGTTTGTACATTGGTTCCTTAGATAAATTTTTTCATAAATCAAACATTTTGTCTGAACAACTAGAAATAAATATTGTGTGAATTTATTTTGATAAGTAACATCAAAAATACTATTCATATGAAGATACTCATAAACTACTTTATGAAATGGTGCTTTTCATAAAACCGTATCTCAGGATCTATTGAATGGTAAAAACTATATTTAGAAAATTGACTTCATTTCGATGTTCTGTTAGATCTAGTGTTATAGCTAGCTTTTTAATGTTTTGAAACAGTCACCATTTTTTATTTCTTCTAGCTATACTTGGCAGACCTATCTATGTTGACTAGTAACAATACATAGTTTTCATTAAACTAATTGAAAATTGAGGTGTAACAACTGAATTTTTCCTCCACTTGGGCTCTAGGATTATAAGATATATCTCGAATTATCCTAAACTTTTCAAATGTTTGAAATACTTTATATCTGTAGGTGGTTGGACTGATTTCCAACCTCAATCCTGAACCCATAATAATCTGAATGTGAGAAAAAAATAAATAAATTATCTTATAGAAATTATTTTTTATGTTATTTTATGAAATAGATAATTATTTAATTATGTATTAATAATGATTCATACATTTTGAGATTACAAGTAAAAACCTAATTTGAAAAAATATAATTAGAGATAGAAGTATGGGAATACAACAATGTATTAGATATGTTTAATGCAATGTAACCAAGACTCTTATTCAATATTCGGTAGGCACAGCTAAAAAATGAGAAAAACAAAACAATAATGCAGATTTATATGAAAAATATTGCTGTACCACTGGCAGGTTGATGAAAAGGAAAATTACATAATTAATGAATTTTCCAGAAAAAAAAGAGTAATTTTAAAAAAATATTTTAATAATTGCACTTTAATCTGCCACTGACCTTCCAGGGTAGAGACAAAATAAATAAAGAAATGAATTACTATTTTCAAACAAATATTCTTATATTTCCAAAATTTTTGTGGGATATTTAAAAAATAAAATATTTTATTAAAACTCACTGACCAGTAATAGCTTTGTCAAATAATTACAAGTTTTCATGGTAAACACTAGTAAAGGTTATGACAGATGGACATAATGGTGGTCTCAAAATCATATGACGTCAGCCATGATCAATGGTGCAAGCAGGCACAGAATTGGGGATTCTTGTAGTAGATTAATAATTGATTATTTAACATCAGTCACCTACCTGTGCTGCACCAGCTTGTTCCCAGACAATTATATGACTTTCATCGCCAACAACTATTTCACAGCCTCTTGTATGAGAATGACTCATCACTGTAATCAATATTATTTAGTAATAAAATAGTCTTGATTATATTTTGGAATGAATTAAAAGTTTTGAGGTAAACAATACAGGATTCAGAAATTGCAATACTCACAGGCCAATAAATTTGACATAGTTCCACTGGGTACAAATAAAGCAGTTTCTTTGCCTAACATTTGGGCACCTTTTACCTCCAGTTCTGAAATTTTTAAAAGTTATTATATATTTATAATCTTAACCCTTTCTTGAGACTGGTTAATATTGTTTAAATAAATAAACTTTTATCCATTTTAGTCACAAAACATTTTTATTCCTTTATAAGTTTCGACCAATTCGGCCATCCTCAAGGACAAACTTAGAATAGAATTTTAGAACCAAATCATTTTAAAAACTACTTCATGCAGGCTATTCTACCCAGGTCATTTATATTAGTCCACAAATTGCCCTAATTAGTGAACTTTCCATATTAAATTAAAAATTTAAATTATTTATCGCAGTCAACAGTAAAATTTATCACAAACAGATAAATCACAAGATTGTTGTGATAAATTTTACTGTTGACTGTGATAAATAATTTTAATTTTTAATTTATTAAATAAATCAAAACTTGTATCCTTTTTTGTCTCAACACTTTTTATTTTTCACCAGTCCAACGTTTCGGCCATTTTAGCCATCCTCAAGGACATCTTCAATTATAATTTCTTCTTCACATTAAATTTAGAATTACTTTTGCAGGCTATTCTGCCCAGGTCATTAATTTATTATAAGTTAAAAGCCTATTTTTTAAAATTTAAAATCATAAATATTTAATTCTTCTTATATAAGATTATCCACACAAATTCACTACCAAATAACAATCCATTTATTTAATTATATATTAAAGAATTAAATATTTATGATTTTAAATTTTAAAAAATAGGCTTTTAACTTATAATAAATGGATGACCTGGGCAGAATAGCCTGCAAAAGTAACTCTAAATTAATGCGAGGAAGAAATTATAATTGAAGATGTCCTTGTGGATGGCTAAAATGGCCGAAACGTTGGACTGGTGAAAAATAAAAAGTGTTGAGACAAAAAAGGATACAAGTTTTGATTTATTTAATAAATAATTACCTTGTCTCAAGAAATTGAAATAATATAATTAAATTTAATTTTTAATTAAATGTGGAAAATTCACTAATTAGGGTGATTTGTGGACTGATATAAATGACCTAGGCAGAATAGCCTGCATGAAGTTTATAGTTTTTTTAAAAATGATTTGGTTCTAATATTGTATTAAAATTGTTCTTGAGGATGGGCGAATTAGCCAAAACGTCAAACTTATAAAGGAATAAAAATTTTTTGAGACTAAAATGGATAAAATTTTATTTATTTAAGTTATTATATATTTATTCTCACAAAATTAAAAAATATTATTTAGAGATTATCATTTCTACCTCTAACAGTTGGATCTTCACCATAGACATCATCTCCGACCTTAGCTTCATACATTCTTCTTCTCATTTCCCAGCTCGGTTTTGAAAAAGTATCGCTTCTGTAGTCTGCTATTTTGACCTAGAGAGTAAAAATATTAATTGCCTCATATTAATCACTTTTGAAAAAATATTCTAAACATATAGAGGTGATTCTATAATATTACAAATTTTCATACATACAGAAAATGAATTTTCATTAAAAAAAACTAATCAAACAAAATATTCATCTTATCACAAGTCGAAACAAATTTAATGATACTTTCAATAAATAAAAATAAAATAACTTACATTTTCAGGAAGTGTAACAAGCTCTTGGTTGGGGCTATAAAAGTTTGCCCGCTGTTGAATAGCAGCATTTCCATTTTTTATGACTCTCCGAAGAAGTCGGTACATATTTCTGGTCATTTTTGCAAACTGTAAAAAACTATTTTTTATTTCTCTGTTCTTTTTTTTTTTTTTTTTTTTAACAACAAATATCAAACAGGTACAGTTTCTATTAGTATTCATATTGTATTTTTAAAAAACTTTTGATTGTAAACATAGTTAAAATACTAATTTTTTATCTTACTGAAAATTATAATTGATATAAATTATAGATTGGATTTTTATTATTGGAGTTCTATCAGTGGGTAGATTCTCCACATGTTTGTATCATGTCACTATGTCATCTACAGCAAATTTACTTGTTGTATATATGTTTATACAGTTGTAAATAACAATAAATAAATTATTAAAAAAAACAAAAAACTTTTTATTATTCTTTACCTTAAAAAATTGTTTTTATTATATCAATCTTAAAAAAGAAGTATTTAATATAAATATTTGATAACTAGGCTCATTCTCAATATCCCAGGCCTGACGCAGCCCAGCAAAGTGGGCTGAAATATTGGTGTCTAATAGATAGTTTTTTCTCCCTATACCTTTATCTTTTTTTCTTCTTGCTACCACGTAAGTAAAGTAATGTTATCAAATCAAACTGTAGATTTGAAATTTTCAACAGATCTATCTATCTCGGAGACTTAACTTGGATATAAATTGGAAACGGAAAGACTAGGAATAACGCACCAGGACTGTCTGAACGGAGAAAGATATAGGAAAAGACTGAAAGAAATCCATTTGGGAAAGAGAAATTAGAAAAAGGGGGTCGCGTGGACAGAAGAAAGAAACAAAGGCACGCTGAGAGAATGAGGGAAAATGTAAGGAAAGGAAAAACAAGAGAAAAACCGAAAGTAGTGGTATTCGCGTGGTCTTTAAGGCCGTTCTTTGAAAAAAAAAAAAAAAACAGTCTCAAGGAAGTGAAAAGATGATATTTAAAGTTGAAAAAGATTTTTCAACATTAAATGAATTGAACCAAGCATATACAGTGGAACCCCGTTATAACGACCCCCGATAAACCGACTCTTCGCATAAACCGACCCTTTTTTTCGATAGAATCCCTCTCAATAGTCCGACCTTTTGAAACATTGCTCCTCGCATAAACCGACTATTTCTGAGAAGAAACACCCCTTGTATACATACGACGTTTCCTCTGTACTTTGTAACTATTTTCCTGGAAAGATGATTCACTTCTCGCTCCTTGTTTGAAAAATCGGTTCAATCTTATCTTCCACAGTGTTAACATCAAAGCGTTATACGATGTCTAAAAAAAAGTCTTTTACTACCGCGGAAAAACTTGAGGCCCTTGAAAAAATCGAAATGGGTGAGCGACTTATCAAAGTAGCCAGTGATTTAGGAGTTGGCGTTACTACTGTGAAGGACTGGAAAAAAAATCGGGATCAATTAATTTCATTTAGTGTTTCATAGTTGTCAGATGACCCAGCAAATAAAAAAAGACTTAGAAAACCTGCATCGGATAAATTGGTTTTGTATTCTAATTTTTATGTATTTTTCATTCACCCTTGAACATACGCAAGTCTAATTCCCCAGCGTAACAGACTCCGCTTAATCCGACCTTTTTATGGGACCGACCTCACCCCAAGTCCCAAACAGGTCGTTATAACGGGGTTCCACTGTAATACCATTTGATTAAAGTTGGGAAGTTGTATTTTGTTTTTTTACTTGTATCTAGAGGAATTTTATTTTAAATTAAATTATTTAATAATTTCAATAAAAATTAATTTTTTTTTTGTTGAACTAATTATGAATAAGCATTTTCTAAAAGTATGAACTCAAAATGAATTCAACAACTTCAGAAATGTGATTAAACTTATAAGTTATTGGACAAAAGTATCTGACAAAGAAATTCATAAAATTCATAATGTGAAGTAAGCAATCCTCCTGGATATGTCTTGTCCAACCTCTCGGATCTGTGCCAACTGTTTCTGCTCTAATTATCATTTTAATGTCTTAATCTAATCTAATTAATTAATCAACTTTACATTATTTCATAAATCCGAAATTATAATATGTCAATACAATTAATAAAGTAGAGTATATTGAAACAATATTTGTGTGGGATGTTTTCTTTGTACAAATCAGTAGATTAGCATAACAAATGGATAATTTGAACTGAGAAATCTTGTTTATTATTTACTGTAGCTAGTTAAACAATTAATTTAATACTGTTTAATGTAGTTGAAGAGAATGGTATTTTGTGAAAACATGTTTTAAAAATAGAGAATAGGACCAAAGTTTATTAAATGAAAAAAAAAAAAAATACTTTTATAAGTAAAAATAAAAGCTTCTTTTTGTCTCCAATATAAATCATTGGTTATTTTTAATTATTAAACAATAGTAAGACTTTAGGTATGTTATGAGATGATAAGAGGCATTGAGACTTTTATACAATTTTGTTTTATTTTGCATGACATTCTCAACATTATCAATAGAGGATTAAATTCAAACATTAACCCCATATACTGATCACTTTACAGTTTCAACCTACTTAAACCTGAAACATTAGGCTAAATTAAAAAAAAAAAAAAAGGTGCATCAGCCAACTAAGAGTTGGAAACCTAGAACACATCAAACTACACCACGTAAGCAAAACCCTCACTTTCAAGGCAAACAAATTCTGCCCATTCTGCAATTGCTATTTCAATAATAACTGGTATCACATCCACCTACAATGTCCTACCTTTAAAGAAAATAGACAATATATCTTAAAGCCACCCATATCCGTATCAAGTGACCTTGACTCATTGACAATGAAGTTAAATTGAGTTGGCTCTATGTTTAGATTGTAACAGTATGTAATAAGTTTCACTCTGTAAGTGGCATAAAAATAGTGTCGTGTAAGTAGTTTTTGAATTATGATTATTATCAAGTTTAATGTAAGAGAGTAAAGCATATTATGTTAATAATTTTGCATTGACCAGACTGTTTTATCTTTTGTTTATTATCTTTATAATGGAACACTAGATTCAAGTTTAGTTATAAAACAGTATCTTTAATTTGTCTTTCTCAAATAAATATATATTCTATTCTACTTCACCTGACATCTTGGATCAATATTTTCTGCAGCCTCCTCATTTTTCATTTGTTGCACTTTTTATTAAAATTAATTTAATAGCACTTTCCCCAACAAATTTTAAACTTTTTTAATAAAATAAATGAGAAAAGACCTCTTTTATGTTCATTTATTCATATACATACCACCCAAATTTGTTCTAGGGTACAATATTTTCCTCATTCAGACAAATTTTTTTTCTGATGCTCCAACTTTTACTGGTAAATAAATATAGAAAAATTTCTTAGATTGCCTTTTGCCTTATCCAAACACAATAAATTCACTCTTATTAAAAAGTTTGTTCAGTGAACTAGCTTGGTATTTAAGAGAGTCACTTCACTTTTCTTTTTAAAAATTTATTTTATGATGATTATAATTTGGTTTAATACTTGAGTTTTTTTTTTTTTTTTCGGTTTTCTCATTGATCTGGCTAGTGATTAAAATATAAAATATTAATGGTCAATACCTTTTTTT
>NW_027109538.1:377029-380564 GCF_000696795.3 Halyomorpha halys
TTGCTAATTGATTTGAAATATAAAATATTAATGGTCAAAATTAGTTACCCACAGCAATAACTCCTTTACAAGGAACAGATAATTTGATTAAAGATGAAACATTACAATCACTATTAAAGTTTGATCTACTATATTTGATTTTTTAATTAAATTCCTTATTTTCAGTATAAGTGAGATACTAAAATTATGAAAATTATATGAATTAAATATAGCTTTTAAATAGATAAATTAATAATGTTAAAAATCAATATAAATATTTCAATAAGACTTCAAGTTATAATATGATGCAAATAAAAGAAAAAGAAAAATATTGTAGCACACAGCTACTTTTTGATTAATTTAATTTCCATAAATATAATAATATTTTTTCTGGTCTACACTTTTTTTGATAATGCATTCCAAATGCTGTAATTTTAAATGCCTTTGGTAATTTTAACTTTAAAGATGTAAATAAACAATTAAATTGTTACTTTTATTTATTTAGTTTTATGTTCTTTAGAATTTATTACTACAGAAAATATTTGTTCATAGAAACATGAAATGTTTATGGAAACACGGCAATTTAACAATATATCATATAACAAATATCATATGTATTCAGGTTTGTAAATTTTTTATGTGTGTTAATCATAACTATAAAGATGTAAATAAACCATTCAGTAGTCACTTTTATTTATTTTTTCTTTAGAAGGCATTAATACAGGAAATATTTATTCGAAGAAACATACAATTTATTTATTTTTTAACTCAGTAATTAAACAATAAATTTTATCTATTCAGGTTTGTAAATATTTATGTATCTAAATAATCATAAATCCTATTGTAGCAACAGACTTATATAAAAATATTAAAACTTATAAAATCAATATTGAAAGTATATTAATAATATAGATATTTAATTTATAATTTGGCAAATATAAAGTATCGACAATACAAACCCTTAATGTAGAGTCACTTGTGAGAATCTGAACAGCAAAAAGGATGCTTATAAAAGGAAGCGAACTGTTAAACCTCAACCAAATGAAATAATAGTCTTGATGCCACCCTCCCACGTTCACTAATTTGTTGATAAATGCAGCAACAATTATCAAATTTATTATTAATGTAAACACTTATTCTTTATTTCGAAGTAATAATAGAAATATAAACTGTTATCTATATTCAGAAGAATAAGTAAAAACAACAACAATAAAACAATATACTGAGGCAATATAAAAACATGAACAAGTTTCATTAAGTAGTAGCTATTACAAATATCCCCAATCTTAGATAATGGATAAAATCTTGAGAGATAACCACAGTGCATTTATCAACTATTCAAATACTATTTATCTGCCAATCATTAGCATGTTTCAATAATCCTTTGATAAATTCTTCATGAAAAATACTGAAATTATTTCTTTTATTATATGTATCTTGAAATTTTAATAATTCAATCCATAAAATCATCTTCCATTGAACTATTTCTCTTAACCATATGAAACTGGAATACTACAGGATAATAAATTGATGTAAGAGAACTATCTTCTGTTTTATTGTCTCTATATGAAATAATTTTACTTAATAATGAGGTGTTAATAATTGAACATAGATTAATACACAAAGAAGCAAAAACAAAAGGAGATAATAACCTTAATTCAGAGAAAAATTATAACTTTGAAATATGCATAACAATAAATTAAGATGACAGTAGTTGATACTAATAGAAGATAAAATATAATATTGTACAGGTAAGAATTATACAAAATAAATTATAAAAAAATAATTATTATAATCATTATAATTATATATTTTGAATATATATTATTTTATCATTTATTTTCTATAACCTCTTATCTCCTTAGTTTATTTTTATGTATAATTCCAAGTTAGTATTGCTATTATTTTATTTTATTTTTTTTATAGATTAAGGTTATCTCATTTTCTTTTTCAGCCCTTCTGAAGGCCTGAAATTTAGGTTGAAATGTCGGCACAAATAAATAAGTTTTGCTTATTTATGTTTTATTGCTAACCACACCCACTCTATCTCCTCTGACCATCTCATAATTTTACATCATCTAATCTAGATAACTGATTTTCCTATTTTCTAAACTAAAGATCTTATATCACCTCTAAGAATATTTAAAGAACCTATACTAATACAACCCATGAATGTTCTTGGGTTCAGTATTTGTTAAGGAAGTACTGTTTCTAGACATGGGCATAGATTATTGGGACCCAAGGAAAAAAAAAGTAAATAGTGAACTTATTGGATAGATTTCTTTTTGGAAATATGCTGTAATTAGTAAGGCAATATTGTTGAGTTGACATCTCCACGGATATGTTGATTCTTAGATAAAAAAAAAAAGTACAAATTCAATGAGCAAAATTATTTGTCATACATTTACATCTAAAAATAATGAGGGAAAAGAATAAAAAAGAACCTTTTTTAGATTCCATTCTTCTTATTATAACTTACATTTAGCCATTTTAATACCATCAGAATTTTTGTTGGAAATAAATCAACGAAGGCAGCCATCGTAGAAGAGATGGTTAGTATTTTGTGCCAGCAATCCTGGAAGGCTGATGCTCTCATAGCAAATCTCTTCATATTATATAGATAGTATATGTATGTGCCTGTGTTTAGTGGGTGGAGGTCTCCTCCCCCCTTGGCGAAATCCTGCATACGCCCATGTTTCTAGATCAACAACTCACACACACACAATTGTGTACATATACATATAAACATTAGTCTCTCCCCTGGATTGGAATATATGAAATATTAGTTCCTGGGTTAAGAGGCATAAGAAAGAAAAACAAACCTGTACTATTTTTTTTTTTTTTATTCCAAATAATTTTGGTTTCAATAAATTTATTTTAAAGTCCAAAGAAGTTTTTTATCTTCCTCAAAGAAATATCTTGGATTGAATCAATTATTTCAAGAAATAACTATTTGGCCTTGTTTTCATTTTGAAATATATTTTTACCTCAAGCACTCTTAAAAAAAAAATATTTGGGGAAATTCAGATGAATATGCTGTATGTGGTTGAACTTCAATTTTCAAATCACGCAATTTTTCAAAAATTATATTATATGGGCTGGCGGAACCTATTCCTTTCGTAGGTGTGGCATTTGGTACGGTATATTTGACACTTAAAAGTTCTGTCCTACTTTGTAAGCAAGAAATGGTCAGACAGGTGGGTTAAAAAAAAAGTTGAGAGTTTTTGTAGTTTGTATTGGTTTTATGAATTACTATTAATTCTCCGCCATTTTTTTGTTGTAAAACTTAAGTATTCTAAAAAATATTATTTACTGTTTTTAATAAACAACTTTTTCCATTATACCCAAAACAACTATTTATTTGTACAAACTATAAATTTTAATATTTTCCTTAAGAAGGAGTTAATTTTTTATTAACTGTTTCTTTAAGACATTAATTGAAAAATTAACCAAGTTAATTCAACTTTATATTCACTCTTTACTTTTTAGAACAGTAAATATATTTTGGGAAATTGAAATGAGTCTGAACAGAAAAAGAAGCACAGCCATTGGATAT
>NW_027109538.1:381214-404798 GCF_000696795.3 Halyomorpha halys
CGAATAAAAAAAAAATTTTGATTACAATTTAATTTTTTGTGTTATTTTTTACAATTTCAAGTTCTATCGGGCTTAAAAAAAGACCCTATAGTATTTCGATATCGGTATTAAGCCATTCGAGAATGGCTTAATGGATTTCCATTATAGATGTACTAAAATGTTGGTAATAACATTTACTATAACTTCTATTCTCTTCACATTTGTGATTAAATGGGCGGTTTTAAATATAATTACATCAATGTACGAAATCCCTATTAACTTCAAAGTAATGTTGCCTTCAATGGGCGTGTCTTAATCCGCTCGTCTAAATGTAATTTTTGGTTAAAGGAGAGTACGATTATGGCACCCAGAGATGGGCAAAAATTAACTATAGTTAAAAGTAATGGCTAAAATTGCCATGGATACGACCCTTATTCATGAATGAACCATTGATAAATAAATATCGTATCCATGGCAATTTTAGCTATTATTTTCATAGTTGCCCAACTCTGAGGATAGGGGCGTATGGCAGGCTGTGTTAAAACATTCGGTCTGAAGGGTCAGAAGAAGAAAGTATATTATAGATGAATTATTAATTTTATTGTACTCCTGGACTTCAGCTTCCTCACAGGAATATTATAGAGGTATTCATGATTTAGTTAACTTAGTTTAACATGTTAAATGGAGAAATATTTCCCACTTTTACCATGTTAAAACGATATAACATATAACATGGTTGAGAGTCTGTTACTAGGTCTGTTAAATGGAGAATGACGTCACGCAACTGAGCTCGTCGTGTTTGTTGTGCTAGGTTAATTGCTCGTATTTTGTGTTTTGATTGTATATTGTTTTGGATGTTTTTAAAACTAATAAAGCAATGAATGTCAATAATAATAATGTAATGATAGTTGTCAATTAGCTCATCTTGATTCTGTTCTTCACAAGTTAGAAGATCAACAAGGCACACAGTAGCCAAATTTTTACACAACTTCCACTTTTCACTCGATTTAAGCATGTTGTAATAAATTACTTTAATCAAAAGTTAGTTTCTCACTTTAGGCATATTGTAATAAATTACTTTAATCAATATTTAGAAGTAAACAGTAACATGAAGTTTTGGAAGGAAAGGTTATAAAGCAAGTTGTTCAGAAAATCCGCTAGGAGCTTTTATGCATTTACCGTTTATCATGACTTTAAATAGAGCTGCTCACAATCCTATGCTTATAACATTTAACATAGTAAAATATTTTACATTTAACACAACATCATGAATACCCCTATTGTAGAGCCTGTTACTGGAACTGTTAAATGTAGAATGACGTCACACAACAGACTAGTTTGTCACCATTTTGTATGTATTTTTGTTAGGTTACTTGCTCGTTGTTTGTGTTAGTATTGATTAGGATATTTTTAAAACTAATAAAGCAATGGATGACAATAATAATGATGTAATGACAGTTCTCAATTAGTTCTCTTCCTCACAAGTTAGAAGATCAACAAGCCACACAGTAGCCAAACTTTCACTTTTCACTCTATTTAGGCATGTTTTAGTAAATTACTTTAGTCAAAACTTAGAAGTAAACAATAACATGAAGTTTTGGAAGGAAAGGTTATAAATAAAGTTGCGCCAAAAATCCGCTAGGCGCTCTTATGTATTTAACATGACTTTAAATAGGGCTACTCACAATCCTATGCTCATAACATTTAACATGGTAAAACATTTTACATTTAACACATAGTGAACACCTCTTCTATGACTCCCAAACCCCCCAGCAGCCCTTATCTTTACCAGAGAGGGGGCACTCTGTACTTCACCACCTAATGTCCCGCAACGTCTAGATTCACTACTGCCTGCGCATTTAAGATATTTATTATTTAGATAATCAAAATAATAAAGTTTCCTTATTACATACAAGAGGTTTTCCGTGACCTTGACTCGATAGTCAACGTATCATCATTCTTTATGATAGCCTTTCGTATTTTTCCTGGTTATGATCCTTTTCACCAAAGATAAGCGCTAAAAATAAAAACGTAGAAAAAATTTGTAATTTCGATTGTGTTATCTCCTCCCATGTAAAAAAAAAAATTAAAACTTTGTTGTTATGTATTTGAACTAACGTGGAACATTCTGGGAATAGTCAATGGTTTAAGAAACGGGTTTGAATTTTCTGAATAAAATTGTATTGGGGCGTAAAAAAATAATCATTATTAATCGATCTTAATATAGGGATATACGAGAACATTTTTCGTTGTTCGTTTTATAGCAATATCGAAATTCAAGAGTAATAAGTGTAAAGAAATTTTATTTGTTTATGATTTCTCTTTTTCATACTCAAATTAGAGAAAAATCCTTTATTTACCAATAGGGCACGCTGCCCAGATATATTGGACTACTATAATACAAAGCATACTAATCCATCTGATTAGATAAAATATAAATATAGCATTAATAGATTAACAAAGACATCATGTTTTTTTTCCCCATTATAAGTACATATCATATACATATTGTTTATTTGTTTTTTTTATAAATAAGTTTTTTTATTTTATCTTCTTCTTAACCACATCTATTTTATTCTCTCTGACCCATTATCATTCATCTCGTATTTCTTTCAGTAACCCATTGCAAACATTCAATGGCGGATATGCATAATATTAAAGGCGGAAAATGCTGTTTTATTTTTCAATTTCGAAATTGTTTAGCTTGTGCATTCTGTTCAAAAACTTAAAAAAAGTTAGAATTTACCAAAATATTATCCTTCACCCTGTTATCTAATGATTCGAAACGTGCTCTTAAACTAAGGGAAGAACAACGCCTTAAGGTTTTAGAAAATAAAGTATTATTTAAAATATTCAGGACTGAAAAAGGATGAGTTAACCGGAGAATTTAGAAGGCTATTATCTATAGGGTACCACCCTATTCTAATACCATGATGGGAGGAGAGAGGTCAAGTTTTCATTCCGTGGGACCACCACAGAAATAAAAGTCAACACCCCAGGCCAGGTTCGAACCGGCACCACTGCAGTTTTCGGATTGCAAAGAGCTACGCCCCAACTCCCTGAGCTACAGACGGGCCTGAATTGAGGGACCTGCACCCGAAAAATAAAATATAGGTTATACCATAGCGGCAAATAACATGGTCATGCAAGATTGTGTGACTTAATAACGAAAAGTAGACGGGAGGATTGCGTTAAAACTGATTCAGTTGATTTGGGTTTGGAGGGGCGTTACTGCACAGATGTATGTAAAAATTATTAGTGGTATCGGCATCGAACCATTGGGTTCGTTAGGCCTTTATTAATATTATGATTATGTTTATCTTTTATTCAAAATTATGCTTATATGGGAGAAAATTAATTTAAAATTTGAAAACAAGGAAAGTAATGTACAAAATGTATTCATATTTTAATAAAAAAATGAAAACTATCTCTAAAAAATTAATTAATACGCTAAAAATTATTACTAAGACTTATCAATAAGATGACTGCCCTATCTTTACCCAACCCTTCAACAAATGAAATAGGAAAGTATACAAAAACAACAACCAGTACACAGATATAAACATAAGAGAACTTAACATGTATTGCTATAAATTCATAAATAATGATATGCATTTTATTTCAGAACTGTTTTTTTTTTTCATTAATTATAAATAATAGGTAGCAAAGAAAAATAAATTCTATAAGGGTATAGCCCAAAACAATATATTAATTATTGCACATGCAAATATTTATGAAATAAAAACCTTTATATATATAAAAAATATATTATGATTTATTAAGTAATATAATTAAAAAATACTCTTAATTTATATTCAACAAATCTTTTTTCCAATAAGAAATGGAGAGAGATCTTACCTTATCCGATACTAAGGAGAACAATATTGGAACTACCTCTTTGGATCAACGACTCAGCGATAACTCCCAACTGATCTCAGCTGGTGGTGGTCTGATAACAGACTGACGGTGGATCCCAATGACCCGAGTCTTGATAATGCATCCAATACAAAACTTGGCCAATATTTCGTAACCTCTGATAAGCGAGCAGTTTGACATCAATGGGCTAATCTTGTTATTATTTGAATGGTCCGTTATTTATATTTCGACGTGAAAATATTTCAGTTTCGTATTGTTATTTGTTTGTTGGATTCAACGATATTGTAGTGTATACTGAGGAATGCTGTTTTTCCCTTTCACTCAACGATATATGGAATATATAGTAAGGGGAAGTTTTGCGATCGTTCAACTTTTTTTTTTTTTTAATAATTTATTTATTGTTATTTACAACTGTATACATATATACACATCAAGTAAATTTCCTGTAAGTGATATTATGACATGGTACAAACATGGGGAGAATCTACCCATTGATAGAACTCCAAAAACATTTCTAAAGATGATCTCAAGGCCATCTTCTTTTCAGAGGCCTCGGAGGATTATTAGGTAGTGAAGGAGAAGCCAGGTTAGAAACGAGTTGGTTTGGGTGGTTGGGGAGTTTATTATGGAAGGATCGGTATCTGGTTCTGGTCAAATCGGCAACATATGGGACATTGAGGATGTTGGACTGTAAGGATTGGATTCGAGAGGAATTCGATGGTTTAGTGGAGCCTCATAGCTCAACTCCATATGTCCAGATAGTCCTTATAATAGTCCTTATAATAGTCAGTCTTTTGTAATGGATTGGAAGTTTGGACCATTTGTCTAGTAAATGTTGTAATAGTCGAAATCGACGAGCAGTTTCCTGTCTTTTCAGTCTTGTATGAGGATTATATGTCAGTCGTTTGTCCAGATCTAGTCCTAAGTCACGGATCTGTTCAACAGGAATTACTGGGGTATTATTAAAAGATACTGTGGGGTAAGACGAAGGTTTACCACGAAGGGTAAATGTGATTTGGTGGGATTTATTGGAATTTATTTTAATCCTCTAATTTAGCACCATTCTTCAAGGTTGGTGATGTGGGATTGGAGGCTGTTCAAAATTTAGAATCGTTTTGAGCAAGTATAGTTTATTATACAAGTATATAGTTTATATATATATATATATATATATATACACACCAATCAACCTATTACATATCTGACTGAAAACATTAATTATACATTTCTAGATTTCCTTTTTAGGAAGTTTGATTATATTAATTTCTATAAATGTTGAGGTTAAAAAACTTCCAAATATGAATATAATCTATTCTATATATTTCTTCATTGTACGTTAAAAAAAGAAAGAGGAAATTTAATAAAAATATAGTTCAAATAAATAAATAAACTGACCTGAGTGTGGGGAAGGTTACAAATATTTTTGTGATAAATTATAATAGAGAAAAAATTAATGACCTGGGCAGAATAGCCTGCAGAAAGTTGTTTTTTTTAAAATGATTGTATTAATACATAATAATTTATTAATGATGTTATTATTTGGTTAAAATTGTTAAATAACATATGCATAAAAGCCTGTTTGTGATAGATTGTTGTAGAGGATGACCGAATTGGCCGAAACGTCGGACTATTAAGAAATAAAAATTATTTTGAGACTAAAATTGGATAACATATATCTATTTAAACAGAGATAAGAGAAGTTTAAAACAAATAAATAAGTTAGAGATAAAACAAATAAGTACTCAACTAATTTCCATATAGGTGATAATGTATAATGCCCAGGGAATTCAGAATATTTTTGGCCAAGATGGCACTATCCCCAATGCTAACACCTGTCTTCTAAAAAGTTCCTAATACTATTTGGAATTTTTCCACAATATTTGAACTAGATTTCTCACATGCTGAACTCTCTCTCTCCGAAGGTCCAGCGGAATTTTTCTTGTAGGAATAGGATATATTTTTCATAGATTTCCTTATTTTTCCCTTTCCACTACACTCGTCTGATCGAGGTTTTAGAGAACGCAGCTATAAATGCGTATCTGTTGGCGTTATTACAGTAGACCTCGTCGAAGTAGGTGTACTCTTTTTCTCTAAGTAGCTTTATCAATTCACGATAAAAACAAATTCATAAAAAAAATAAAATAATATAAAAAACTCGTCGATCATACATGACTTGTAGATTGACTTTCCACGCCTATAAGTACAAGAGCCCAAGAGAAGAGAAAAGGCAGTTATCTCACCCCAATTTTTGAAGCCTTTAATGAAGAATATGTATAATTAATAGTCAAAATTGATGAGTCTGCCAAGTATAGGTAGGGGGAATAAAAAATGGGGGCTGTTTCAAAGCGATAAAAAAAACTAATTGTTCATTCAGAGCTTTATATCTCAAAAAGTAGGAACAACACTAAAAAACCTAAGAGAACGTCATTTAAAGAAGAGTAAATTTTTTAAAATATGAGCCCTGATAGAGTTATTTATGTTAAATAGTTTTTGAGATATAGCTTTTTAAAAAGCAACGTTTCAGAAAAATGGTGTATGGGACGTACTGAAATATCAGTAGTTAGCATATTTATTTTGAAAAAATTTATATCTCAAAAACCATTTGACGAACAGATGTCTATTAGCACTCAAATTAAAGCTAGTTTAATGAGCTATAATGTAGCTTATGATGTTTATCTTCTTAGGAGTAATAGTTTACTTGATATTTGCTAAAATAATTTGATTTATAGTTGTTCGGACAAATTTTCATTTGCCAAATTTATATTAATATGTGAATATCATAAAAACTACTACCCCTACGAAGATAAGTGTCAAAAACTACTTCATAGTAAGTTAAATTTCCTTTATTTTTGGTGTTAGCAGTCATTAATTAGTTTAACATATTAAAGCGTGTTAAATGGAGATTTTCTTCTTTTACCACGTTAAAACGAAATAACATATAACATGGTTGAGAGTATGTTAAAAGGTCTGTTAAATGGAGAATGACGTCCCGTAACTGATCAACTGAGATCATCATTTTGTTTGTTGTCGTGTTAGGTTATTTGCTCGTAGTTAGTGTTATGATTGTGTTAGTATTGTTTTGTATGTTTTTAAAACAAATAAAGCAATGGATGAGAATAATAATAATGTAATAACAGTTGTCAATTAGCTGATCTTAATTCTCTTCCTCACAAGTTAGAAGATCAACAGAACACTCAGTGGCCAAACTTTCACACAACTTCCACTTTTCACTCAATTTAGGCATGTTTTAATAATTTACTTTAATCAAAACTTTGAATTAAACAATAACACGAAGTTTAGGAAGGAAAGGTTATAAAACAAGTTGCTCGGAAAATCCGCTGTGAGCTCTTAACATGACTTTAAATAGTGCTGGTCACAATCCTATACTTATAACATTTAACATAGTAAAACATTTTACATTTAATACATCATGAATACCGCTGTTATATGATTTAGACACAAGAAGAGTATTTAATTGTAGGTTTACATTTTAAGAAATTAAACTTGGATTACTGTTATTAAAGAGCCTTCAGTTATGTGTTGTTCACGTGGACAGCTGCCTTCTAAGCCTACATAGAGCCATTATAAGCTTCTTTGCATTTAGGAATTCCTAGAGTTAAAGTGGTTTAGAGATAAAAACCGGTAAATACCGGTTCAGTCGAAGCAACAATTAATTCGACGGCACTTGAGACAATTTGCGATCAATTGTTTATTTAAATCTTAACGCCAGTTAATACTAATAATAACCTTAATGATTTGTGATAACTCAGATCCTTGTTGACATTAACCATCGTTTCCCTCCCCCCCCCCCCCCCGTTACTTTCATAATATAAACTCATATGTAAATAAGTTTCTTAACAGGTTTTTTTATCTTTATTGAAATTTTCAACTTATAAATAATTATACATTTATTAAATTTGATGTAATTTATTATGGAGTGATACAGGCGTGTAGAGAAACTACAGGATTGGATACGAGAAGTATTCGAAGGTTTAGTGGAGCCCCAAAGCTCAACTCCATATGTCCAGATTGGCCTTAGAACAGTCATGTAGATCAGTCTTTTGTAATGGATTGGCAGTTGTGGCCCATTTGTCATGGGTCGTGAAGTCGTGGGTTTACGACGAAGGGTAAATGTGATTTGGTGGGATTTATTGGAATTTATTTTAATCCCCCAGTTTTGGCACCTTCATGGCATTCGAAATCTAGACCTTTAGTCTAGTAAGTGCTGTAATAGACGGTATCGATGTGCAAATAACAAATTTTCCTGTCTTTTCAGTCTTGTGTGAGGATTCCAGATTAGTCGTTTGTCCTGATGTAGTCCAAGATAGGGTATCTTTTCGACAGGGGTAAGAGCAACATTATTAAAGGATACTGTAGGGCAGTCAGTAGTTTTACAACATAGAGTAAAAGTGATTTGATAGGATTTATTCTAACCTTCCAATTACGACACGATTCTTCATGGGCTGTAATATGAGATTGGAGAGTTTGGGATGCAAATAAAGAGTTATTATTAACTGCGAGCATACATGTATCAATCAGCATACGTGGTGAGGATAGTGTCAGGTTCGGTTGGGATGTCAGCTATATGGACGGTGTAGATGATGGGGCCGAAAATACTACCTTGAGGAACACTAGCGGACTGAGAATTGAAAAATGAATTGGAACCATTGTGGCTTAACTACCCAAAAAGTAAATCATATTTCAGGCCTGTGTATTTAATGATTATACTAGTAAGGACCATTAACACCATCACAGTTTAAACTGCGATTTCTTAAATCTCGGATAAAATCGGAATAATTATCTATTGAACCAGAAAAATAAACCATGCGGTAAACTTCACAGACCAATAATAGCCAGTTAAGCTGAGACTAAGGATAAATCTACGTTTAAATAGATAACCATACAAGGAACCTTCCATAATCCCAGTTGAATCTGTCATCTAGCGAAGATGTGTTATTATTATAATTTCAAAATCCAAGTTAAAATGTGATTTACCAAGATAGACGATTTGACAGACAACAACTTCTAAAAATTAATAGCTTAGGCATTAAAGAAAAAAAAGTATTCTGTCCATGACAGAATAATTTTTTACAGTGGTCGGAGAAGAATTTTCCAGCGATTTCGACTGTCAAAAGTGGCTGTTGAATCAATTTTAAATTTAATTGGAATCACAATTTTTAAAATTAGCAGAATTTCCGAGTATGGTAGTCATCCCAGTTTCAGGTAACCATGGTAACTTGTTTAACAAAACTGTATACCAGAAACAGGTCGCTAAGTTACCAGAGTTTTACTCAAATCTAAGTTATGCAAATCTTAGTTTTAGCGGATATTGGTGCAACTGGCCCTAATAGTATAAAATAATGACGATTGTCAATTAGCTCATCTTGATTCTTTTCCTCATAAGTCAGAAGATCAACAAGACACTCAGTGGTGAACTTACACATAAATTCCACTTTTCACTCAATTTAGGCATGTTTTAATAATTTACTTTAATCTAAACTTAGAATTAAACAATATTACGAACTTTTGGAAGGAAAAGTTATAAAACAAGTTGCTCAGAAAATCCGCTGGGAGCTCTTATGCATTTAACCTTTAACATGACTTTAAATAGGGCTGCTCACAATCCTATACTTATAGCATTTAACATGGTAAAACATTTTATATAACATCTTGAATATCCCTATCATAAGTCAGCGATTGAATTAACAACTATCTGGTGACATTTCTAGACCGAAAGTTGAATTTATAGGTTATGTTGTTATTTAGTACTTTACATGTTATGAATTATGGATTATGTTCCCGTTTATTTCGCCCATCTCTACTTTGTTCTTATTTTATTATGAAAACTAATGTAATAGCCGCCATAAGTCTGACGTCCATCATGTTTGCCCCCCTCTGGAACACACAAGCCTGTGGATATTGACGTTTGTTTATTTCTTTGTTTACCAAACATTTGTAGACATTTTAGATTTGCAGCAAGTGGCAAACAATCTGGTTCTACGATTACGTTATTATTTACCAACCATAAAAAAAATTATTTCTTCCAGTGATTTATAAATTAATATTCACTCTCGATAATTATTTATCAATAAAGGACTACTTTAAAGTAGATCTTATAAGAATTCAATAAGTAATCTTATAATGAAAATATATAGTTTTTTTTTTTTGGAACAAAATGTATAAGATATATTAGTACAAGAGCGGGGAAGAAAAAAAAGGCAGTTATCTCAACCCAATTTTCGATTACTTTGATGAAAACTATGCATAATCACTAATCAAAACTGATGAGTCTGCCAAGTATACGTAGGTGGAATAAAAAATGGCGGCTGTTTCACAACCTTAAAAAAAGCACATTAATTTTTCATTCGGAGCTCTATATCTTAAAAACTACCAACAACACTAGAAAATCTAAAAGAACTTTAGAACTTTACTTAAAGAAGAGTAACTTTGCTGAAATATGAGCCATAATATATCTATTTACGTCCAATAGTTCTCGAGATATAAGCCTTTTAAAAAGCAACATTTCATAAAAATGTACTGAAATATCAGTAGTTGATAGTGAATCTATTTTGAGAAATCTATATCTCAATAACCATCTGACGTACAAATGTCTATTAGCACTCAAATTAAAGCTAGTTAAATTTACTATAAAATAGTTTATGACGTTTATCTTTGTAGGGGTATGAGTTTGTGACAAAATAATCTCATAAAATGTTAATTTCTAGTTGTTCGTATAAAATGTTGAATTTTTGAAAAAATATATCTCTAGACCCATAAGAAGCACATATGTCTGCCAACACTTAAAATAAAGGAAATTTAACTCACTATAAAGTAGTTTATGACGTTTATCTTTGTAGGAGTATGAGTTTTGACAAAATAAACTCATAAAATGTTAATTTCTAGTTGTTCGTATAAAATGTTGGATTTTTGAAAAATATATCTCTAGACCCTTAAGAAGCACATATGTCTGCCAACACTCAAAATAAACGAATTTTAACTTACTACAAAGTAGTTTATAACGTTTATCTTTGTAGGAGTAGTAGTTTTTATGATATTTGACAAAATAATTATGAGTTTATTATATCATAAAAACTACTACTCCTACAAAGATAAACGTTATTAACTACTTTATAGTAAGTTAAATTTCCTTTATTTTGAGTGTTGGCAGACATATGTACTTCTTAAGGGTCTAGAGATATATTTTTTCAAAAATCCAACATTTTATACGAACAACTAGAAATTAACATTTTATGAGTTTATTTTGTCAAAAACTCATACTCCTACAAAGATAAACGTCATTAACTACTATAAAATAGTTATCTTCGTAGTGGTAATAGTTTTTATTCTCATATTAATATAAATTTGGCAAATGAAAATTTTTCCGAACAACTGATCTCTCAGTACGTTCCATACAACATTTTTATGAAATGTTGGTTTTTAAAAAGCTATATCTCGAGAACTATTGAAGGTAAATACCTCTATTAGGGCTTACATTTTAGCAAATTTACTCTACTTTAAATGATGAATGTTCTCTTAGATTTTCTATTGTTGTTTGTAGTTGTAAAGATATAGAGCTCCGAATAAAAAATTACTTATTTTTAACGTTTTGAAACAGCCGCCATTTTTTATTCCCCCAATCTATACTTGCCAGACTCATCAATTTTGACTATTAATTATACATAGTTTTCATTAAAGTAATCAAAAATTGGGGTGAAATAACTGCCTTTTTTCTTCTCTTGGGCTCTTGTACTATATACTTCGAAAATGCCATATTAAAGAGATAATATCAAATGAATATACTTCTTCAAACTGTAATTAAATAAAAAAAAAATTTGTCCATGTAATTATAATTATACAGGCCTTGGATAATCTACCATGATAGACTTTTTAATTTAAAAGAAATAAAAAATGTAATGAACTAAGGTATAATTAAACAAGTGAAGGTCGAGCCTGCATTTCTTTCTTTTCTTTATTATTTCTTTTCTTTCAAAAGAAAAGAAGTTGTCCTTGGTAACGGAAAGTTTTCCAAGGTCAGAGCTGTTACTTACTCAAGCTTATTTACTTTTACTTTACAGGAAAAACAGACCTTTTCAGGCTAAACGGTCAATCGTACTGACAGTCCAACAAACATTTGACGTTCAGATTGTCAGTTTAAGACAGATGGATCACGGATAAAATCTGATCATTCAAAATTTAAAATGTTATGTACTGATAAAGTTCTATTCCCCTCTCTATCAGTAACCCTCCACGTCAAATTTTGTATGATTGGAATTCCAGAAATTTCTTTGTAATTCATCTCTCTTAACCCTCAAATCTGAATATCAATCTTTGGTTTAATTGCCAATCTGATCATTATAAATAGAACGGACTTATAAATAGAATAAAAATGTTTTGAGACTAAAATGGATACAATTTTATTGATAAATAAATAAATTTATTGATATCCATCTAGAATGTCAATAAGTCTTTTTTTTTTTTAATATATAAATGTGTTCAAAAATCTATTGAAACCCTTCCTCCCCTTTTTTCTGAGAATTTTTAAATGAAACTTAATTGGCCTTAGTTCAGATAAATTAAGTTTTTCGGTTGTGCAATTAATTTCATAACATCTTCCAGTTCTTCTCAAACACACTTAACTTTAAAAAATGCAATGGTTAGGGGTATTTCTAATGAAAAATTCTAATGTTCTAATAATTTTAATATTGGTAATTGTTCTGATCCAAAGTGCCCTGAAAGCATAAATTACTAAAAACTGTAAAAAAAAAATTTTAAAATGGGTCGAATTTTTGTTTATTTTCTGAAATGTGAAAAGTTGTTTAAATATTCCGATAATAATGTTTATAAATAATTGTTTATATAATTCTTAGATTGTTAATCATGAGAGATAGTTGTCTTATACGAGGAGAAGATAGTTGGGGGGTGCGGTCAAAATATAACACAAATAAGTGGAAATAACTTATTTAATTGTGCTAACGTTTCGGCCAGAATTCTGTCAAGTCATCAGTCTTATAAATCTTACCACTTGGCAGTAAGATTTCAAGCTAACAGCCCTGATGAAAGCTTGAAATTCTGGCCGAAACGTTGGCACGATTAAATAAGTTATTTATATTTATTTGTGTTATATTTTTTTTGAAATTGCTCAGCTTGTGCATTCTGGTGGTGTGATGTGTGTGGAGAGCGATGGGTGGTATCGGCATCGAATCTTCGGGTTCGTTAGGCCTTTATGATAATAATTATTATTACAAATATATGTTTATAAAGACATTTTATGTTTTGGTAATTAAATTAAAAAGTAAATGTGGAATAAAATGGAACCTTGAGGTGCTTCCGGGATTATAGGAGTGCGGTGTGTAAAGTTGTAGGACGTAGTAACGAACGGATCCCTAAAATGTTAATAAACACTGAGCCGATGAGTAAACGTCCGAGGGGTAGACCGAAACGTAGATGGGAGGATTGCGTCAAGACTGATCTTGTGGATTTAGGTTTGGAGTGGCGTCACTGGACAGATGTACACTATCATAGAATTATATATACTAATTATAGAATCATATATACTATGTGTCTTTTGACCGAGTTTGTCACTCAGGGCTGCTCTATAAACTCTGTCAATTTCTGTTCTCTACATATTTCTTATTAATCCGTTTCATCTTCTCTCAGGTCTTCTTAATCCGTTTCAACATTTAAAGTAAATCTTAACGTAGCCTACTCATCTCTCTTTTCTCAGCCTGCTGGTGTTCCTCAAGGTAGTATCCTAGGTTCCTTTCTCTACAAGGTTTATACAGGTTTATTTGATATTCCAACCCATTCTAACACAGTACTAACAACATGTGTACAACACTTATGATACATGTGTACTGCATGTAAACAATGAACCTACTACTGAATCAGAAAATGCAGTCACTCATAACATCAATTGAATAATGGTGTCAGAACTGGAGAATCAAAATAAATCCTAACACATCCCACCAGATCACCTCTATTCTCCGCCACAATTATCTAACTAACGCCTGTTGAACAGATTCGCTGCTTTGGACTCCATCTTGACAAGATACTTACTTTGAATCCACATACTAGACTGAAACAACTAGAAACTGCTTGTAAATTTCTATGACTACATCTACATGACAAACGCTCTAAGCTTCTCATTTACTATAAGAAACTCTACTAAACTATGATGATTAGACCTATATGGACATACGGATTTGAACTTTTGGGCTTCATCAAACCATCAAACTCCTTCCGTATCCAATTTTTACAATCCAAAATCCTTATTTCGTCACAAATAAACTCATCCTTGGTGTCACCTTTGATCAACACCTCTCCTGGAGTAACCATATTTCCCTAATCACACGCAAATCCATAACTG
Source organism: Halyomorpha halys (assembly GCF_000696795.3). Taxonomy (NCBI): domain Eukaryota; kingdom Metazoa; phylum Arthropoda; class Insecta; order Hemiptera; family Pentatomidae; genus Halyomorpha; species Halyomorpha halys. Next base: position 395,436 of record NW_027109538.1, read on the forward strand.
TACTCAAACAATTCCTAAAATTCCGTAATTCCATTACACCCGTCAGCTCCTAGTATCCTCTCTCGTCTTCCCCCACTTCGACTACGGGTCCTTGGTGTATGGAGGGCTATCTGCAGGACTAGAGTTGAGACTGAAGAGAATTGCTTTGTAAGATTTATCTTTGGGTTCCCTCCCCGCTGGTATTCCGAGTTGAAGTGTCTCTATCCAACCTCCCGAAGGCAATACCTCCTTGGTGTTTTTCTATTCCAAGTTCTTAACATCAAAAAACCTACCTATATCCTAGATCTCCTCACTCTTCGTTCATCCATCCATTCATTAAACACCAGATCCCATCTGAATGATTTATATATTTCCTCCTATAGAACCTCCTTCTTTAGCAAATCCTTCGTCATACGTGCAACCTCCCTCTGGAATTCTCTTCCCATCTCCATTCGCCAGTCCTCATCCATTCTCTGCTTTAAACAACACCTATTCCTTCATTTATTGAATAACCAAACCTCCACATCTTTGTAATCAAATAAATAGGCAGGTGTTGATTAACATTATAAACAGTAGTAAAGCCAATATATCAATGTAATTTCATTCTACTATCTGAAAATTTGTAAACGCTCGCCAGATAAAAATTTCACCATATGAACCATGTAATTATTCTTAGGGGACATATGTCCCAGAATAAAGTTATTTTTTCATTTCATTTCATCCGTAAAGACTTCAACATCCCATTTGTTACCGAATTGATTTGGACCGAATTACATATACTTCGTCTCGTTCCAAAATCCTGATTCATCCAAACTCATCAGTTCTTGATCTCTCATCCTTCTCAATCCCTGATAATCCTTCGCGGCGTCTGAAAAGAAGATGTCCTCGGGATCTTCTAGTTTAAAGCAATGATCGAAATACCACCCAGGGGTGAATCTTCCCAAGATTATCAAGTGTTCTGAAACATTTATCACCTTTGCTTATTGTATTTTTTTTATACAGTTGTAAATATCGATAAATGAATTTTTTAAAAATATTATGTGTTTACAACAATCGAAGAGGTTAAACTTATTCCCGATGTCTTGTTGTGCAGATTAATTACTTAATCCACACATAAAATACAAAAATAGGATTCTGAAGTTATTCAAGTTATTAACCTTAGTAGTAACTTGTAATCCCAATTTTAAAAAATAAGTTAAGATTTTTCTGGATAATTGAAGGTCCGATTGATTAACATCCGGATAATGGGGGCTCTACTATACCAAAAACCTATAATACATGGTTGAGCATAAGTTTACTTTTGTCCTAAGTATGTTATTGTATTTTATTTATCCGTATGTATTCATTCGTACTTTAAAACCTTTTAAAGAATTTACGAGATGTATTCAGTCGTTAGAGCCACAATGAATAGAAAACCTATTTCCATATACGTACATCTCCAGTGATTTTTTTTTTATTTATTAAAGTCTAACACTGGGTTCACTTAGTTAAGATTTTCTTTTTTTTTTTTTTTTTTAATTTTATTTAATTAATAGATATTACAATCTGCCACATTATTGCGGCCAATAGGTAATAGTGGTAAATTATCACATTCATATTAAAATTAAATTAAATAAATAGATAAATGAAAGAAATATATAAAAAAAAAAGTACATAAAAATAAATAAAATTTCTCTGGTTAAGAATTAAGTAAAGCTGTAGGGACTTGATTGATTTTTAACTTAAGATTTTGATTATGTTAAACATAAACTTATGCAATACAAATTTCGATCAAGACTGCATGACCCTGAGTCTGAATAGCTTCCTGTCACTTAACATTCTAGTTTAAAGCTAGATCTATCAATTATGTTTCCAGGTGGAGCCACACCCAGAATTGTTACATAGGATCTTGTTGAGAACTGGACAGGACTACTGTCTGCTCGGTGTCTGGAGTAATTAAGGGAAAGTTGATGGTAGATCCTAGAGGTTCGTCCACCACGTTTCTTCTTGTATTAGATTGAATTTACTCTTGTATCATATTGTATACTATAGAGGTTTATTATATTTAGTGCTAAGGAGTAAACAGTAATATTTAAAGATATTTTTTAATTAAATTTAACTTTGTTCATTACATATTCTTCATTCCTAATGGCTAAATATATCTATTATTTGATTGATATTATTTGATTATAGAACCTATTATTCGTATTAGATACTATTATTCATTTTTTCCTTTTTTTTTTTTTTGTTTTCTTTCCCCTTTCTTTATTTTACTCTTACTTCTCATTTTCTCCACTTTTATCCATTTTCCTTACCCGCGTTTTAAATTTTGTTCACTATATTATTATTGGTGTTTTCAGAATTTTTTTTTTCTATTTATTTCTTGGTATACTTTACTTATATTTTGCCTCTTTATCAACTATTATTGTAACATATATTTTCTTCGTCTCAATTTTCATTTTCTTTCCATATTTCAATTTTTAAATTATTAATAAATAATATGTTCATACTTCTTTGCATTACATAGCTTCATTTTTATTTCATTTCCTTAATTATGTTATTTTTCCCCACTTTTTCAATTACCTATGTATACATTTTATTTCCCGCTTCTCTCATCACTTCACCTTCACTTTGTAAAATTATTCATTTTATGTGTAAAATTATACTGTTTATACTTTCTTTTTTCTTTTTTTTTCTTTTTCTATAGTTACTGTGATTGTTTTCTTGTTCTGTTTTTAGCCCTAAACTCTATCCGAAACGTTGGCATAATAAAATAGGTTAATCCAACTTATTTATCTTTATCATTGACCGCCTAACACCTGTTGAGCAGATTCGATACTTAGGACTCAATCTTGACAAGAGACTTACTTGGAATCCACACACAAGACTGAAACGACAAGAAACTGCTCGTAGATTCCGATTGCTACAACACTTACTTGACAAACGCTCTAAACTTCCCATTCATTACAAAAAATTAGTATACACTTCAATAATCAGACCAATTTGGACATATGGAATTGAGCTCTGGGGCTCCACCAAACCATCAAATTCTTCCCGCATCCAATCGTTACAATCCAAAATCCTACGTAAAATCCTTGATGCTCCTTATTACGTCACAAATAAACTCATTCATAAAGACCTTAACATCCCATTCGTTGCAGATTTGACCCAAAACAGATATGCGGCTTTTTATTCCAAACTCCTTAACCATCCTAACCCATTAATTCTTAATCTTTCATCCTTAACAATCCCTGATATTCCTCCGAGGCGTCTGAAAAGAAGATGGCCACGGAACCTTCTAGTTTAAATTAATGTTTGAAGTACCACCAATGGGTGGTTCCTTCCCAAGATTTTCAAGTGTATATGAAACATACTACATATTTACCTGTTGTATTATTTTGTACAGTTGTAAATTACAATAAATAAATAATAAAAATTGACCGCATCCCCCAAACATCTTCTCCTCGTTCGTCATCCACGGTCAACTATCTCTCATAATTATTAGAATCTATTGTTTTATTGAATGTTGTTATTCATTAAAACGAGAATGAAATGCTCAAAATTTCTCTCACCCGTAGTTTACAGCTACGATTTTTAGTTTTCTACATATCTTTAATCTATATACTAAGCACATTGAGCCACTTCCGTTCCATCACGTCACGAAATCAATTGACTCTTATATAATTATTATGGAACTGGGAAGAGCCCAAGTGGAGAAAAAAAGTCAGTTATTTCACACCATTTTTTTTTATTAATTTAATAAAACTATTTATAATTGCTAGTCGAAATTGATGAGTCTGCCAAGTATAGTAAGAGGAAATAAAAAATGACAGCTGTTTCATGACGTTAAAAAAAATAATTTTCATTTGGAACTCCATATCATTAAAAATATCTATAACACTAGAAAATCTAATAAAACATCATACAGTAAATTTACTAAAATATAAGTCCTAACAGAGCTTTTTACGTTCAATAGTTTCCGAAATATAGTTACTAAAAAAGTAATATTTCATAAAAAATGTACTAAAAAATCAGCAGTTAGTGAATTTATTGTGAGAAGTCTATGTTAAAAACTGCTTTATACCACATTAAACTAGCTTTGATTTGAGTGATATTGGACATTTATACGTCTAATGATTCCTGAGATATATATTTCTCACAATAAATTCACTAACCGCTAATTTTTTATAAAATATATATTTTATGAAATGCTGCTTTTTTTAAAAAACTATATTTCCAGAAATATTGAAACAGTTCTACTTGGACTCATATTTAAGAAAATTTTACTCAAGTTTAAATAATGTTCTATTTGATTTTCTAGTGTAGCATGTAGTTTCAAAGGTATGAAGCTCCGAACGAAAAATATTTTTTTTTTTAAATTTTGAAATAGCCTCCATTTTCATTTTAAATCACCTAACTATACTCGGCAAACTCAATTTAGACTATTAATTATACGTAGTGTTCATTAAAGTAATAACAAATTGGTGTAAAATAAATGATTTTTTTTTCCAACGGGCTCTTGTACTAATTTCTGATTACTAGTCAACATGAAAACAGATTTTAACTTAACAATTCGAATGCCTTTGGTATCCAATCCTTACAATCCAAAATCCTTCGTAAAATCCTCAATGCTCCTTACTTTGTCACAAATAAAATACTACATAAATAGCTTAATGTTCCATATGTAACCGATCTAGCCCGAACTAGATACCATTCGTTCCATTATAAACTCCCAACTATCTAAACCCACTAGTTACTAACCTTGCTTCCTCATCCATTTCTGACTATACTCCGAGGTGCCAGAAAAGAAGATGGCCTCGAAACCTTCTAATATAAAAGCGCTATCAGAGTGCTACAAATTGGGTAGTTTCTCTATATGCCTGTGTCACTCCATTTTGATATATTTACTTAGTGTGATTTTATGTAATTATAGTTGTAAATTGCAATAAATAAATACAATAAAATAAAAACACATTCGCACCTATTTACAATATTTACATTTTGCAGGGACATATAGAAATATTAGGGCGCTATATAGGCTGGCAAGATTTATAAACTATAACAGTGCAATATGAATTCATTTCTAGTGATAAAACCAATTATAAACTTATAGAAAATTTACTAAATGTATGTATTGTGTACAGTTGTAAATCTCAATAGAAATATTTAAAAAAAAAAATTAACAATTTCTTCACTGCTTGTATGTTCTATCAACTATCACACCGGATCTTGTGCGACAGTAGTGCAGCAACTATCATAAAGATGTTTAGGTAATGGCCATCAGTCAATTAACCTCAATTTTATTTTTGGTTCAAAAAATTAACATCAAACTACAATTTATACAAAAATGAATTTATATTTAAAGCTGTTCAGTAGTTTTTATCGAATATTCTTTTTAAATACGAATTCTCTGAGGCTCTACCAAACCATCAAATTCTTTACAATCCAAAATCCTACGTAAAATCCTTGATGCTCCTTATTACGTACAAATAAACTCATCCACAAAGACCTTAACATCACATTCGTTGCAGATTTGGCCCAAAACAGATATGCGTCTTTTCATTCCAAACCCATCCTAACCCATTAGTTCTTAATCTATCATCCTTAACAATCCCTGATAATCCTCCGAGGCGTATGAAAAGAAGATGGCCACGGGACCTTCTAATTTAAATTAATGCTTGAAGTACCATCATCGGGTGGTTCCTTTCCAACATTCCACATATTTACTTAGTGTATTTATTATTTTGTACAGTTGTAAATTACATTAAATAAATAAATAAAAAAAATACAAATTTTTTCGTGATTTTTTTTTACGGCCTTAAAGATTACAGGAATATCATCATAAAAGAAATATTTTTGGCATACTTTTGGCTTCTCTCTTGTTTTTGTTTTTTCTTTCCTTCCATTTTTCCCTCATTATCTCTGTGTGCCTTTGTTTCCTTTCTTCTGTCCATGTGACCCCCTTTTCTCTTCGAATTTCTCTTTCCCATAAGAACCCTGATTGCCTTCAGTCTTTTCCGATATCTTTCTCCGTCTAGACAATTCCTAGTCTTTCCGTTTCTTCCTTCATCTGTTTGAGCATCCTCCTGAACTTTTGTATCCTCAGATTTTTTTGGAATATTTCCTTGTTTAGTCTTTCCGGGGCCATTCTAACCATATGTGCGTGTAATATCAGTCTCCTGCTCCTTATTTCGGTTTCTTGGTCCTTTTAACTGTTATTTATTAATCTTAAAAATACAATTTTTTGTAGTAAATATTATTGAAAGCAATTAATAACTGTCTTAGACTCCGTTCTTTCATGTTACATACCTACAGTTTATTTAACAAAGTACAAGTATTTGTTTATAATGACATTATATGTTTTAGGTAATTAAATTAACAAGCAAAATTGGAATATAATGGGCCCTTAAAGTGTTTCCGGGATAACGTAACGCAATTGTAATTTTTTTTTTATTAGAATTTCACAAAATGACAAAATAAAATACCCCGTGCTTATAAAATGCTTTCAACTATTACTTATATAATTCTACCTATTATTTATTGAATGTCATTTTTCTTATGTAATAAGCCATTGCATTTTTCTGACGAAACTGTTAACTCGGGAACAGAAAGGTGGAGATCGGCTGATGTAATAGATTGTTGAAGCCGAGCGTAACCTGGACTACACTTTCAACAGGGCCATTATTATCTAACTTACGGATTACTGAAGATGGATAGCCGCTGCAGTTTCATTCTTTAAAAATGGCGGGTTCAAGTAATAGTACAAGAGCCCAAGAGGAGAAAAAAGGCAGTTAACTCACCCCAATTTTTGATGACTTTAATAAAAACTATGTATAATTACTATAATAAGTATAGTAATAGTAGTAGACTAAGTAGGGTATTATTAAAAGATACTAATTATATATGAATTCTAAACAAACTTCTAGGGCGATGTTAATATTTTAGGATGAAAGCCTGTAATATCGTGAAAAAATAAATTTTTTATACTCTTCGTCTAGTAACCAGCATAAAATATATACTATGTCATTACTCTTTAACTCTCATAGTGCAATAGCCCAAGAGGAGAAAAAAGGCGGTTATTTTACCCCAATTAATTATTACTTTAATAAAAACTAGGTATAATTAATTACTGGTCAAAATTGATGAGTCTGCCAAGATTAGATAGGGGGAATAAAAAATGGCACCTGTTTCAAAGCAATAAAAAAAATTAATTTTTCATTAGGAGCTCTATACCTTAAAAACTACCAACAACACTAGAAAATGAAAGAAAAACATATTTGCTAAAATATGAGCCCTAATAGAGTTATTTCCGTTAAATAGTTGTGGAGATATAGCTTTTTAAAAAGCAACATTTTATTAAAAATTTCTATGGGACGTACTGCTACGTACTACTATAAAGTAGTGTATGATGTTAATCGTCGTAGGAGTGATAGTCTTCATGTTATTTGCTAAAATAAATTGATTTATAGTTGTTGGGACAAATTTTCGTGGGCTATCATATTTATATGCGAATATCATAAAAACTACTATCGCTACGAAAATACGTGTCATAAACATAAGTTAAATTTCCTTTATTTTGAGTGTTGGCAGACATATGTGCGTTTTATGAATCTAGAGATATATTTTTCAAAAATCCAACATTTTATAGGAACTATAACATTTAACATTAACATTTTGTGAGTTTATTTTGTCAAATATCATAAAAACTATTATTCCTACGAAGGTAAAGGTCATAAACTACTTTATAGTAAAATTATTCAGCTTTAATTTGAGTGCTTACAGACATCTGTATGTCTTATGGTGTCAGAAATAATTTTTTCATAAATCAAACTTATTGTCCGAAGAACAATAAATCAATTTATTTTAGCAAATGTCATTAAAACTACTATTCCTAAGAAGATAAATTACTTTATAGTAAAATAATTCAGCTTTAATTTGAGTACTAATAGACATATATAAGTCATATAGTTCCTGAGATTTCTTAAAATAAATTAACTAACTACTAATCTTTCAGTAAATGTTTAAGAAATGTTGCTTTTTAGAAAGCTATATCTCGAGAACTATTGGACGTAAATAGATCTTTTAGGGCTAATATTTCAGCAAATTTACTCTTCTTTAAAAAATGTTCTCTTAGATTTTCTAGTGTTGTTGGTAGTTTTTAAGATATAGAGCTCCGAATGAAAAATTAATGTTTTTTTAAGGTTATGAAACAGCCGCCATTTTTTATTCCCCCTACCTATACTTGGCAGACTCATAAATTTTCTTCTTCCCGGCTCTTGTACTATAAATGCTTTTTTTGCGAGGATGATTAGTGTACGAAGACAGTCCAGGTGGTGATCTAGATAGGATTTAAATATTTTATACATTTTAAATAGTAATCCATTGTTTGAAATTAATTAACACTTACTTCCCGGTTCATAATTTTTTTTTTCTAGTTTTACGTTTTTTAAGTACCGTAAAATTACTGTTCAGCGTGTTGTTGCAATGAATATATCATAGATGGTTTTATGTTTGTGTAATCACAACTGTTTAATGTTTATAAACAAGAGTATATCATTTACTCTTCAAACAACGTTCATTATCTTTTTGTTGATGTATGAACCACCATTAAAATAAATTATGCATGTATTGATCAGGTTATTTTTGAAGGTCATATCGCTGCTTCAGGAATATAATGGCACATCTGCGAAAATTGAAATTTAACAAAAATTATTTTAATAAAATGGGGGGTTTTATTCTTCTATGATGATTGTTTATGATTCTATGAATTACTACTGGAACTTTAAAGGCATATCAATTCATAAAATAATAAAAATCAGCCTCACAGTAACCAGTGCCATGTAAATACGTCATTGTTCTTCTGAAAATCACGAATTTCACATTTCTGGAGTAATTGCAGTAAGGAGAAGAAGTAAAAATATGAAGAAAACGTTTATTCGAACCAAAATTAACGAAAAAGTATTAAACTATTAAATAACATATAACTATGTTTTCTTAAATATATCATATATGTCTAAAGAAAACAACTGATTTTGAGTTTAAAAGCAATGGCCCTGGAAACAATAGTTCAAAAGTACTTTCCTCAGGATTGGCTTCACGTTGATACAGAAGGATCGGTTGAATCAGGAGTTAGAGATTCTGGAGCTAGGGTTTACTCAAGAGATTTCAAATTCAGTACTGTAAGAGGTAAGGATTAGGGTTTATACAAAAACCGACATTTTAGAAAACCGGTTTTCGAATAGTAATTTTTCCAGAAAACTGGTTTTAACCGGTTTCGAATTTTTATAAAAAAAATTTTTGCTCGAATATTCTGTAATTTTAATTAATGTATTTTAACAGAAAATTTAGAGTGATTAAAAGCAGTTTTTGACTGAAATTATTTACTGTTCAATTTTATTGATAGTA
>NW_027109538.1:405118-408019 GCF_000696795.3 Halyomorpha halys
TATTCCGGGCAATTTTAATACAAATTTAAATATTCTATTTATTTTTTTGTTTAATGAAATATGATTTCAGAAAACAGAGGAGGACGTCTATCGATTTGCTACTTAGCCGTGTCCTTAGTTTATTCACAAAATTCCCCGAAATAGAAAATACCCTCTCACTTGCAACCGAAGTGTTATTCATACGTTGAAAACCGATATTTTCTACTAAAAAACCGGTTTTCGAATTTCATAATTTTCTCCAAAAAACCGACAAACCCTAGTAAGGATAGTATAATTTTCGATGGTGAGATAGCAGCTATCCTCATCGCCTTAAGAGCATTGTCTAGAAAGACTGGAATGTTGTTATCTTCACTGACTCTCAAGTGGCTATCCTTGTTGTTACTAACATGCCAGAAATAATTTCAAGAACTGTTTTGGAATGTAAATACCTCTTCCACGACCTGACACTTCGAGATACTGATGTGGTCCAACACTGGAAGAACGAAGGGCCAGGCAAGGGGCAAAATTGCCACAGTCGGTGCATCCAAGATCCTATGACTATATCCTATCGGTAAAACGAATAATAAGAACCAATAATTGAGGAGGAAACAACAACAGCACTCATTAAAAGGGAAAAGATATAGGAGTTTGGTACAAAACCCAATCCCATCTGAACTCTGAGGAAGAGATGCAGTGGCCTGTTTCCACCTGACGATTGCCAACGCTGTCTGCAGAATCATCTTCACAACATATAGTACAAGAGCCCAAGAGCAGAAAAAAGGCAGTTATTGCACTCCAAATTTTAATAACCTTAATGACAACTATGTATAATTACTAGTCAAAATTGATGAGTATGCCAAGTATAAGTAGGGGGAATAAAAAATGGCGGCTGTTAAAAATAGTTAATTTTTAATTTGGAGCTCAATATCTCTATAACTACAAACAACAATAGAAAATCTAAGAGAGTATCATTTAAAGTAGAGTACATTTGCTAAAATATAAGCCATAATAGAGCTATTTACGTTCAATAGTTCTCGAGATATAACTTTTTAAAAAGCTACATTTCATAAAAATGTAGTATGGAACGTACTGAAAGATCAGTAGTTAGTGAATTTATTTTGAAAAATCTATATCTCAAAAACCATTTGACGTACAGATGCCTATTAGCACTCAAATTAATGCTAGTTTAATGAGCAATAAAGCAGTTTATGACATTTATTTTAGTAGGAGTAGTAGTTTTCATGAAATTTGCTAAAATAAATAGATTGATAGTTGTTCGGACAAATTTTCATTTGCCAAATTTATATTCATATGTGAATATCATAAAAACTCGACCCATACGAAGATAAGTGTCATAAACTACTTTATAGTAAGTTAAATTTCCTTTATTTTGAGTGTTGGCAGACATATGTGCGTCTTATGGGTCTAGAGATACATATTTTTCAAAAATCAAACATTTTATACGAACAACTAAAAATTAACATTTTGTGAGTTTATTTTATCAAAGATCATAAAAACTATTGTTCCTACGAAGGTAAAGGTCATAAACTACTTTATAGTAAAATTATTCAGCTTTAATTTGAGTGCTAATAGACATTTGCACGTCGAATGGTTATTAAGATATAGATTTCTCAAAATAGATTCACTAACTACTGATATTTCAGTACATTTTTATGAAATGTTGCTGTTTAAAAAGCTATATCTCGAGAACTATTGGCCTTAAATAGCTCTATTAGGGCTAATATTTTATGAAATCTACTCTTCTTTAAATAATGCTCTTTTAGATTTTCTAGTGTTGTTGGTAGTTTTTAAGATATAGAGCTCCGAATGAAATACTAAGGTTTTGAAACAGCCGCCATTTTTTAATCCCCCTACCTATACTTGACACTCTTAAATTTTTACTAGTAATTATACATAGTTTTTATTGAAGTAATGAAAAATTGGGGTGAGATAACTGCCTTTTTTTCTTCCCGGCTCTTGTACTACTAGGCTTTGCTTGGGAGGGACGTACTGTGCGATCAAGGGAGAATGGATGGAGAACCTCAAGAGATATGTCTTTCTCTTACATGTTGAAAAAAAAAAAAATTTGTCAATGAGTGATTTGTATTGGGCAGCGAGACGTCGTATGGTCGAACGACCGAAAAATTTGCTTTAGAAAAACTGGCACTAAAATTATTTGAGACTGTCACAACAGCGTTTATAGATTCTGTTCCTCAGGCTAATTAAATATTTTTTTAAATCTATTTTCGGGAAGGAAAATCTTCCTGCTTTAAGCTTATAAACATCTTTTTTTGTTCCTAAATACCCACCCCTAGAGGTCGTTTGGGTCGTTCTGTCAAGTGGAATAAGAGAAGAACACTTATATCGTTGTAATGCTTGAACAAAATTTCTACCTTGTGTTAAGCAGCTGTTGAGTCGATATTGTTCCAGGCAAAGTAAACCACACTTTCTTTTCTAAAACCAATTGACAATTGTGTCGTTGTTCTTCTAGTACAAGAATCCAAGAGAAGAAAAAAGTCAGTTATTTCACCCCAATTTTTTATCACTTAAATGAGTCAAAATTGATAAGTCTACCAAGTATAGTTAAAGGGAATACAAAAGGTGGCTGTTTCAAAACGTTAAACAAAAAATAATTTTTCATTCGAAGCTTAATATCGTCAAAACTATCTACAACACGAGAAAATCGAATATAGCATCATTAAAGTATAGCAAATTTAATAAAATATGATCCTTAACGTCGTTATTTACTTATAATCTTAATTTTTTCTTGAGACTGGTAACTTTTTAATAAATAATTCAAATTTTATCCATTATAGTCTCAAAACCTTTTATTTCTCTTATAAGTCCGACGTTTCGGCCAATCCGGCCATCTTCAGGGACAATCTACTTAATACAACTTTGAAAACATATAATTTAAACAAC
>NW_027109538.1:410673-412429 GCF_000696795.3 Halyomorpha halys
AAAAAAAATCAATATCTAATTAGTCAAATATCACTTAAAACAAAGTCAAAATCATCTATCTGCAGACACTATTTCTTAAACTTTTATCACAACAATACAGTTTGTGATAAAAGTTTAAGAAATAATGTAAGAAATAGATGGCCGGATTGGCCGAAACGTCGGACTTATAAGAGAAATAAAAGCTTTTGAGACTATAATGGATAAATTTTGAATTATTTATTAAATCGTTATTTACGTTCAATAGTTCCCGAGATACAGTTTTCCTTAAAAATCAGCAGTTAGTGAATTTATGTTGTAAATTTATATCTCAGAAATCATGAGACGTAAAATCAGGAATTTATTTTGAGAAATGTTTTTCTCAGGAATTATTAGACGTTCTGATGTCTATTAGCACTCAAATTAAAGCTAGTTTAATGAGCTATAAAGTAGTTCATGATGTTTATCTTCGTAGGGGTAGTAGTTTTCATGTGTTTGCTCAAATAAATTGATTTACAGTTGTTCCGACAAATATTCATGTGTCAAATTTATATTCGTATGCGAATATCGTAAAAACTACTACCCCTACGAAAATAAGTGTCATAAACTACTTTACAGTAAGTTAAATTTCCTTTTCAATGGGTAGATTCTCCATATAATTGTATCATGTCATAATATCACTTACAGAAATTTATTTTTATTTACAACTGTGTACATATTATGTACACAGTTGTAAATAAAAATAAATAAATTATTTTAAAAAAATTATTTAATTAAGTGTTCCTGTATTTGTTCTTCGAACTCTTCGGAATAAATAAATAAATTTCGTTTTAAAAATATTGTATCCTTCAAGATTGCGAACAAAATCGATTTCTTATCAAACCAACCCACCTTCCCTGCCATCTATATCACCACTTTATCTTCCCCGATTAAGAGCCTGGTTTACCACTGATCTTGCACAATAACTGTTATTAAGCTCTAATCAATTCCTGATAAGTAGACTAAGGTGAGCATGGAGATCTATTTAAAAAGAACAAAAACTAAACAAGTATTTGAAAGGAAACACACAACTTTTTAAAGTGGATTATAAAGTGGGATATTTCACACCAAATTTTTTTTAATCTGCATTTTTGACCCATTTATTATTATGAGTTTGAAAAGTCTGAAATTTAATGGTTCTAAAATTGTATTTAAAGTATGATAATCCACTAGCGTAAGCCAACCAAATCACAACCTTCATTGGACCCCTCACCTAACCTTATAATGCCAAAAGGCAATCCAAGGTATCCGTAACACCCAGCTACACATATAGCATACCTCCTATATGTATGTACCAAATACCCACTAACATCATTACAGGAGGGTATGAAAAAAAAAAAAAAATTAAAATATGATCATTTACTAAAAATATTGTTATTTGTTTAAAATCATATGTATAAAAAAACTTGTGATGTTTGTGATAGATTGTCCATGAGGATGGCCGAATTGGCCAAAACGACGGACCTACAAAGAAATATAAATTGTTTTGAGACTAAAATTCGATAAAACTTATCTTATTTAAATAATAATAACCAGTTTCGAGAAAGTGCAAAGATTATATATAAAGATCGATTAATTTTTCCGATTTATTATACATTTCCTCTTTAAATGAAAGTATAAAAAATTGGGTTAATGAAATATGGAAGAAAATACAACAGAAATTCTTGTTTTATACGAGTCTAAACCTAAATAATTCATTATTGTTTTTAATTAATTAAAAATTGCTTTTAATTTATTTGAA
>NW_027109538.1:412546-433148 GCF_000696795.3 Halyomorpha halys
TTAAAAAAAACAAAAACAGCGGGAGACCTAGGACCACAAAAGAGGACAGATTACAAAACATGATCGAAATGCAATCATCATGAATCATATAATTGAACATTTTTTATGCTGTTCCGACCCAAATGGAGTTCTTTATCAGAATAAAGACGGAACAAAGAAGTGATGATTAGGCACAAATCTATGATTAAGATTTCAATTATCATATTTGCTTTGTATCCAAAAGTGTCTAATCGGTTTTTTATTCTTTCCTAATTTACTCCTATAAAATCCTGAAATGTGGGTCGAAAAATATGGAAATAAAAAATTCAATATTGTAACTCGCTTCAACTTCAATATCCTCTTGTTTACTTTGTACTTTTATTTAGTTTTTTTTAATTTATTACCAGATCGATCCGTTGAGCATTACATGGCTATTATAACAGTTGGTTTTCTTTTGATAATTGATAATAAGGGAAGAAAGGGGGAGATTAGTCTAGTAAAAAAGACACACATATCTATTTTGTAGTTGTAATGATATAAATATAAAACTATGTTATAATCATAACAAATAAATATAAATAAAAATATATATATTAATAGTTATGTAACTAAAGAATAAAAGAGAAAAAAATCATATATATCCAATTAATAATAAAATCAATGACTTTGTAATGAAAAAAATATTTGAGAAAAAAGAAAGAGAACATAAAATAAATAATACTGATAATATTTAATATTAGTAATATTACAAATTAAAATTTAAAAAAAAAAATTTTATAACTATTTAAAAGATAGATACTTGAATAAATTGAGACATGAAAATTGGAAATCTATTTAGCATACAAATTTGATGCTATAATTGGCAGGACTTGTTTTGAAAATTCTCGGGATCTATTTGAATAATTTGAGCCATTAAAATTAAAAATCGACTTTGATTGGCCCTTCGTTCATTGGTGCCATAGGAACCATGGTGCAGTGGCCTTTGAATGAGATTTGAACCTTACCTAATTCGTGCGCTGTCTCAAAATCAGTTTATTTTTGGGATTTAAATAATAGGGCCCAATTTACGTTCCACGAGAACGTATTTAGGTATTAATGTCCGTGTCCAAATCTATAAAACTTAATTTGAACCGTTTCGATTCGCTGACTAACCTTTATCATAGTTCTGAAGCCTCAAACAATTTTATTGAAGTTACAGTTAAAATTTAAGAATTTAAATTGATATTTGTCACTTTTTCGTGAAATTTTATACCTCATTTTCAAGATCCATCGCTCCTGGGAACCGGAAAACCAATCTACAGTACCGTAATATATATATATATATATATGCACGATGTCCGTCGAATAAAACAGAAGTCATATTTAGTAACTATCAATAAAAATTTAATTATCTGTTACCAAATATTACTATATTTAAAAAATAAGAATACAAGTAACCCAATAACTTTTATCAACTGTAATCATAATTTATTTTCAAAAATAATTTATTATCAATTAACTGTTTAAATGTTTTATCCAGTAATCTTTTCAAATAAAAGTTTTTCATAACAGTTTCAGATTCTACAGGAGGAATAATTTTAGTCTCAAAAAATTGAACGAAGAAAATTGAAGTTTAATGTATAAATTTTATTGACATAATAAAATAACACAATTTTATGGTTATGAAAGAAATATTTTAATCCCTGAAAAATTTGTTTTACATAAATCAATCTTTCATAAATCGATGAGAAAAATAATGGTTGGTCAAAACAGGAAAAAAATGATGAAACAAACATATCACCATTCAATAGAACAACTCGTCTTTCGCAAGACGCCATTACATTTTCACTTTTTACAAGATGTGGACTAAAATAATTCTTTCTGTTTACTCCTGCGTTAACCTTAATGTTAAAAATAAAATATTCATTGCTACAATCATTTTGTCATAAACAAAATATTTCATGAGTTGTATATACGAAGATATATATTAATAATTTGGCTATAGTTTTATTTATTTATTTTATTAAGTGTTTCGACCACTAGGGTTATTTACATTGGAATTACAAAGTTAGTAGAAAACAATTCACAAATTCACAAAGTAGCAATTACAGAGTGAGAGTGAGAAAGTTACAATTACAATTTACATTTTACAACACAAAGTTACAATTACAATTGATATAGTTAGTAAATTAATATATTAAATTATGCATATACTGTAAATTATGCATGCTATAATTACAATTAGATTATATGTAATCATATATTTTAATATATTTTAGGAATTGAAAATGTTTTGTTGTTATAGGATATTATTTTTTTAAAAAATGGGTATTATAGTGGTTCAAATGTTCTTCCCAGGATCATTTTGATTAATATTTAATAATTAAAAATGACTCCCACTAAAAAAAAAAATAATAACCTCAATAAACTTGTTTATTATAAAATATTGATAGTAACAGTTTTTCTGGAAGTCAAGGGAAGAACTTCTCCGCTTAGTAACCCATATTAGATCAATAATATATATATTTCAACAATACTTTCACTATATGACATTTTTACTGATTTTTATTTTTTTTTTATTTCATGACACGATACAATATTGGTATTTAAATGAAAAAAAAAATCCCATAGGCAGATCTTATTTAATGGATTCCCTCTAAAACGGTTATGACTGCAAAATTTAAAACGGATTTTTTTAGCATTAAAACATCTAATGATAAGAATTCTTCTTATGAATTGCCTTAATTATTAACAAAGTATCATTTGAGTCAAAACTGAAAGTATATAAATTTGACGTGAGGTAAGACGTTTCTTATATTTGAAATGTTTGAACAAATCGAAAATTTTATTTATTTGTAACTTGATTTAATTAATTTTTCTGTAGTACTTATATTTTCTAACTAAACATATATGTTTTTTATATTATAGATTTTTTAAGCTTTATATTTATATTTTATTTATTTTTAAATTATGTTTAAAATTGCTTTCTTATACTCTATATTATACATTATTTTCTATTATTCTAATATTATTTAATTTTATTTATTAAATATAAATTTATATATCTAATTTGAAATAAATACGGATAAAACGAAATACATGGTTAGCAGTAGAAACGCGAGCAATTTCGGTGATATAGATATAGGAGGAAATACGTTTGAACAGGTAAACAGGTATAAGTATTTAGGTTCTACGGCAACTAGAAAAAACGAAATTGATCAGGAAATAAAAGCCTAGGTTGAAGGAGGGGAATGCTTGTTTTTTTTTTCAATTTCGAAACTGCTTAGCTCGCCTTCTATTGAAAAACTTAAAGATTAGAATTTACAAAACTATTATCCTTCCCACTTTTTTTATGGATGCATGGATGCATCTAACACTAAAAGATGAACAGCGCCTTAAGGTTTTCAAAAATAAAGGATTACATAAAATATTCGTAGCATTCCTAACGAGCGGATCCCTAAAATGTTAATAAACACTGAACCAACGGGTAAACGTCCGAGAGGTAGACTAAAACGTAAATGGGAGGATTGCGTTAAACCTGATTTAGTAGAATTAGGTTTGGAGGGTCATCACTGGAAAGATGTATGCAGAGAGCGATTGGTTCTATCGGCATCGAACCTTCGGGTTTGTTAGGCCTTTATTATTATTTTTATTTATTAAATGAAGTTATCTATTTAATGTTTACATTTTTTTTTTTTTTTTTTTTACAGAGAGTAACTTGTTATATTTGTTTTTATTAGTTGCATTATTTGTTTGTGTACTCTGTTATTATATTGTCTTGCTGTTGTAATATTTTTTATTTATTTATTAAACTTTTATTTAAATAAAACAAGCTGTCACACTAAGAATAATAATTATAACGATAGTGGTGAATACTTGATGATACCATAAATAAATATCAAACAAAAAATAAAGAAATAAGTATTAACTAAAATGAATAATAATAAAATAATATAGGCACATCGAAAAATAAACGTTAGAGGATAATTGAGTTAAATTATAGCAAAATAAGTAAACAACAAATGTAAATAATTAAATTAAAGTAAATAAAATAAAAATAACTTTTTTAGAGGGATCTCTAACCTAAAATAAAGTAATGATGAACAAAAGTAAGAAATAACTTACTTCGAAAGTCAAGAATTTGAATTTTATTTAACCATAAAGTAGATTTTACTCAATAAAGTCAGAATTGGAGTCTTATTGTTGAAAAACATTCAATTGTTTATATTTTATTTTATTTAACGAACAATGTTAAACATTTGGAACTTGTGAAATGATCAAGTCCATCATATTAGTTTGGGTGTATTTAAACATTTTAAGCTCTTTATTTCTTGTAAAAATTTACTCAGATTCAAATTGGTCTCATATTTATTGTATAAGTAGGATCGGAATCCTATAAGAAGGGCGAATCGAAAGAATTTTCTGTAAAGTATATTTTGTATTTTAACCTGCTTTGGAAAATTATTTTTGTTTTACAAAACCCATAATATATTTATATTTTTGAAAACCTTATATATATATATGATTATGTTTCACATATTTAAACCAATTGTTATCAATGACTGTTCCAGTAAAAAGGCTCTAACGCCAAATTTTCTAAATACCAAGTGGGATTTGTATTTAAAATGAAAAAATGTTTTATAAAATTTCGAGCATTCTGTTACATTATTCTAGATCTGAGAGTTGCAATGAGCTTTGTCCTACCTGATTGTGCTCGCCGAAGGACCTCTTGTTCACCCGCAGGATTCCCGAAGACTGAGCCGCGAACAGAACACAGGAGGGGATCCTCGCCTCAGGTAGGGAGGGCGGAACCGTCCGTGCTTCACTACATTGCCTCTGGATTAGGAGGGTTCCTGTCTTTAATACCAAGATCCGTGTACATCCAACAAAATAAATTAAGTCGGTTACGAATAGAATATAAATATAGTGAAACTTCTATCAACGGACACACTCTATAACGGAGACTCCATCTTAACGTTAAATTTTATTTAGGGATCATTTAATTAAATTTTTTATTATAATCTGAAAACTGTAT
Source organism: Halyomorpha halys (assembly GCF_000696795.3). Taxonomy (NCBI): domain Eukaryota; kingdom Metazoa; phylum Arthropoda; class Insecta; order Hemiptera; family Pentatomidae; genus Halyomorpha; species Halyomorpha halys. Next base: position 417,540 of record NW_027109538.1, read on the forward strand.
ACCAACGAACATTTTGAATTATTTTTTTGGGAGTTCTATCAATGGGTAGATTATCCAAATGTTTGTATCTTTTTATACAATATATATATATATATTTTTATACAATTATAAATAACATTACATAAATATTGAAGAATGAATGGAATATCAACAATCTTCCAGAATTACACAAATATATATTTATGAAGACATTTTATGTCTAGGTAATTAAATTAAAAAGTTTCTGATAAACATTTAAGATTATTACGGAGATTGAATTTATAGGTTATAGGTACTATTTATATGATTTTTTTTTTCATCTACAACCTATATTGCGTTTTTTCTTTATTTTTTTTCTTTATATAAAAAACATTGAGTAAATTGATGGCAATAGCCGAAAAAATTCAAAAAGAACCAAACAAATGTGTGGATATCGACGTTAGTTGCTATCTTTGTTTATCAAACATTTGTACAAGTATTGGATTTTTGGAAAGCGGCAAATGTGTAAATCCAGCATAAAATGCAGTTATTATTGAATCTGAAGGTTGGAGAAACTCTTTAATTTATTAAAACACAGAAATCGTAAATACGTATCTGTGCTACAACAATGATAACTGAACACAAACGTATGGATACTTTGCAAGCCTTCTTGGATTTGTGCCCAAAAAAAATCAACTAGTCCATCTAAAAAACTTATACCAGCCTCTCCAAATAATCCATCCACAAGTTTGCAAACGTGTAGATGTACCTTGTAAGTTCGAAGAAAATATGCATTTAAAAAAACAAATGCATCGTTCTTAAAAAAATTCATAAGATCAGAAAAAAATATATATCTATTCTAAAAAATTATGCTTAGATTGACTAGATTGACGCCTTCATTTTTTTTTAATATTTCTTTCTTTTAGTATGTGGACCTGTCGATTTGTATGTTTTAACTTATTTATTGTTTACCTTATTTATTCATTCAAGTTTTTCTTTTAACCAACTTTTTTATTATATTTCCTTTTAAATCTATATATTAGTTTTGTTTTGGTAAAATTTATTTATTTATTTGTTTTTCTGTAAAATGATCTACAGCTATGACTATTAGTTCTCTGGTTTGATTTCACATTGCTGTCTATTGATGAATTTGTTTAATAGATAATAACTGGAGAGGATCTGAGAAAATGGATTGGGGAGATTGAATTTGTAGATCAAATAAAATAAAAATTGTGAAATGGAACGAAATGGTGAAGTGGAAGGAACAAGAAAGGGAAGGAAAAAAGGAATAAATTGAAATATTTGTATTTAGTGTGTAGACTAGAATTGATTGTAAAAGGAAACTGTGGGGGGGGGGGAGGGAGAGGGATTGTTTTCTTTCTTTTTATTATATCATGGTAAATATAATCACAGATTGATAGATATGCTGTGTAATGTAGCATCCCGATGTATTTGGGCAGCATGGATGAATAAAGCATTTCTCTCTCTTTAAAAGTCATATTAATTATTTCGTACTTCAACGTATCATAGCTTAAGCGACGAGATGTTCATAATTGTATTATTTTTATATTTACTCCTTCTTAACGGACTCCTCCGTATGACGGACAAAATATCCTTCCCTGTAATGCAAACGTTTTACTACAAAGATGGCCATATGGTACAATAATAGCTATGATAAAAGTGAATCAATCAAGTCATTTAGTTTAAAACTTCATAATGTAAAGTTTTACGAACCCATCTTCAGATAAATCGATAGATTCTGCTCCAGGACGTGATTAGCGCAATGCAGTTTAAAACTGGCTTTCTACAACTCCAAATAGCTCTGGAACGTTTCTTGTAGTTGCAAATGAATCTACGGAGAGATCCTCATGCTTCTTTGTTCTTGTCCATTATTTGGCAAAGGTTACCTTCACAATCTTTCCAGTTGCATTCCAAAAAAGCATTTGTTCCAACTCTCAACCAAACTCCTTTTGTGATCGCGATTTATTTTTGAAATTTTAGGAAAGCTTGGACCATATGCATGATTTTGAAAATTTAATCAATATAAGCTAAATAGTATCGTATGATTACATTTTATCATTATATGCAAGGTTTCAAATCAATATTTACTTATAGCAACCTCGTAATAGAAACAGTTTCAACAAACAAATGACGATATCAAGTGATTTTTATTCAACAGTATTTATGATGTTACCTTGCACAATGGTCCAAAGAGGCTAAAGAAATCAATTTTTGATACTAAAATTTGACTTTGTATTTTGAATACAGAAGAAATGAGGAACCGAAACCCATGCTTTATTTTCAAAAGTTATAAGATAAAAAGATTCGTCACTTACCTTTTTTTCTGTGTATGTAATCATACATTAAATGTTTCGGAAGATCTATGATTGACCGTGTGTAATAATAAAAGAAATATGGTCCGGGTTCGGTCAAATAAAAACTCAAATAGTGGTTAAACTACTCGTCCCACGTTGCAGGGCTTCATCGGGGCTAAAAAAAGATACAAACACTTAATTGATGTGAACATAAATGAACAAAGTAAATGAAAAATTAAAAAGGTATACAATGAAATGTAAAAATTAAATAAGAATTATAAGAGGTTATAGACAGATAAAAAGAAGAAATATAAAATAAAGTAAAAACTAAGAGATGGAAAAAGGGGGATACGAATAAAATCAACGTACCTTTCAGTCTAGAAGTCAGAGCGAAATTGTACTGTTTTGACGGAAGGATGTTATAGAGAACAGTAAGGATTGTCAGTTAAAATACGTTACATTTGAAAATAATCGTAAAGCAAACAGTATAGAAAATTAAAGAAAATATTAAACATATAAAATTAAATGATAATATACATAATAGCGGGGGGAGGGAGAAATTGTTTATTAAATAAAAATGATAAATATCCCCGGATAGATCACACAGTAAATGAATAATTATTACAATAAACATAATATGATGAAGAAAATACAGTATACAAAATAAATAGGGATACAGAGGTGTGTAAATTATATAATAGAAACATTAATAATAAAGTAATTAATATAAGTAAACTTAAGTTGGAAGTAACATATAAATATAAATTAAAAATAAGATACATAAATATAGAAGAAAAAGAACGGATAGTAAATATTAAATATAATGTAATAAAATTAAATTAAGTATGGGGGTGAGAATTTAAAATATAAAACCAGGTAAAAGACATGACAGGAAAGTGGGATTATGAAATGCAGAACCAAGAGAAAAGAAGAATTATGGGTAACATCGAAGTTAAAAGAATGATTGAGGTTTAAAGCGTGTTCTGAAAATTTAGAGGAAAATGGGTTACAGGAGTTGATTAAAGTTTTGTTCTGGAAAATACGGTTTTTAAGTTGATTCTTAATTTCGCCGATTTAGAAAGAATTACAACATGGGATAAAACAAGGAATCCAGTAAACTACATTGGAACGGTGTAAAAAAGGAATAAGGTCTTTTAAATTGGAAAAAAGATAGGAAATTTTATTGTGGGACTTAAGCCCTAGACTTAGTCCTAGCTTAGACTTAGCCCTAGACTTGAAGACGCAAGGTAGGAATAGTGGATCGTAAGGATTTTTGTATATTGTTAGAAATAATGGTCTTATAAGGAAGGGACCTTACTGAAAAAGAGGTGGAGTAGGTTAAGAAGAGGAACACTAAGATTTATTTATTCAAGTTTTACGTTTCATTGTATACCTTTTTAACATTTCATTTACTTTGTTCATTTATGTTTACATCATTTAAGTGTTAGTATCTTTTTTAGCCCAGATGAAGCCCTGCAAGGTGGAGCGAAACGTAGGCTCAATATAAATAGTTTAATCACTATTTCAGTTTTTATTTAACCGCACCCGCACATTCTTCCTTTAATTTCATATTTTGCAAAACAATTATGTAGTAAAACAAAGTCCTAATTTAATTTTTTTTTCTGTTTTCGTAACTTACCTAAAACGGCTGCCACCTAAATTTACATTTTCAAGGAACTATATATTTATCTAGAAATTACAAACCTATTCTTATCTAAAGGGGACTACATGTTGGCCAAGCCAAGGCGAACTCAGACATACGCGAACATGTGGATTGGTGGCTTGTACGAGTTGGCTTAAGCTCGTTGCCGCGGCGTCGAGAGTCGGTTTTTTGGACACAGAAGGGGTTCGTGAAAGCGCTCGTGTAGTAGAAGAAACATAATAGTGTCCTATGAAAATCTTATAATCTTAAAGGCGGATCCACATGTTGGCCGTTCGCCACGAATCGGAGAACTGTACAAATGCTCGGTAAACAAAGAGCGGACCATCCACATGTCAGTGTTATTCAGAGAGGCAAGGCGGACGTATAAGTGGTTTAAACCATTGCACTGGGATTATATTATTTTTATTACAAAAAAAAAAGAAAATTAAATATAAATAAATAAGATTAAATATAAAACTTAACTACAACCTCCTAACAGCTCTCAGTTGCAACTAGACAAAGAACAATGGTGGAGATGCTACACGAGCGCTCTCACGAACCCCTTTGATCTGTGTTCAAAAACAGACTCTCGACGGATCGGCAACGAGCTTAGGCCAACTCGTACAAGCCACCCATCCACATGTTCGTGCATGTCCGAGTTCGCCTTGGCTTGGCCAACATGTATAGGCCCCTTAGCATCTCCACCATTGTCTAGTTGCAACTGAGAGCTGTTAGGAGGTTAAAGGTGTTTGTTGGTACTTTTTATAAGTTTTATATTTAATCTTCTTTTTTTTTTTTGTAATGAAAATAATATAATCCCAGGGCAATGGCTGAAACCACTGTACGTCCGCCATGCTTGCCTCTCTGAATAACACTGACATGTGGACTGTAGTTTAAGTTTTCATTCCGAGGGGCCGTCATGAAATAAAAATCAATCCCTCCTCCCATGCCGGATTCGTAATAAACTGAAAACCTATTCAGCCATTATTTTGGTATTTGCTTCAAAGAAAAAAAGTGAAATTCATGGTATGAATGAAGCATTCGTGGCCCCCCTCACTTCAAATTTTAAAATTTTCTCAGTTGTCTATCAGTAGTATTATACTACACGATCAATCTGGACATCCATCTTTGTTTTATCTATCTTTCCGAATGTAGAAGACCTGTAGGGTTCTTTTAATTCCAAGAAATCTTTATAAAGATGTAAATCGATTAATTCAATTCAATTACAGATTCGATATGCGAATCGATTGTATTGGCTCCTGATAAGAGTTTAACCGCCTTGTAAACAGTGAAATTTTGAATATTGTTTTAGTTCGTTTGAGGTTGTTTCATTAACCTGTTCAATTTTTATTCATAACTAATTACTTTTATATTTATTCGGAGCAGTTATTCATTGCAAAGATGGAAAAATTAGTTGACGTAATACATGCATTCTTTCCTGATTTTAATATGTCAATAAATGATCTTAAAAATCCAACAGTGACTTTTGTTAGGGATTTTTACAGTCGTGTTCTTATTGAACTTGGCGTTGATTCTGAAAATCTTAGAAAGGTAAGTTTCTCACCATATTTATTATATAATTCATAGCTATATTGTAGTTATAAACGATTTTGTATATCAAAAACAAGGTAAGTATTGGTTCTAATGTATAACTGTGTAGTATAAAAATTGAAAGAATATGTATGTTCATCAACAAACATATTTTTTTTTTTATGTCAATTGTTTTATATTGATCATATTAGTGTATCTCAAAATATACCTCTGTCAAAAATTGATAGATTCTATAAAGTGATTCGAGTTGTAGTCTATATGAATTGAATTCTTCTAAAATGTATTATCTTACTTCAAAACATGACATATTGAATTTAATTGTTTATAGGAGATGTTCAGGTTTGCGGTCAAGAAAAACAGAAATAGTTATCAAATGTTTATTGATTGCTAACATTTTGAATTACAATACAGGTCTTCATGAGGGCCATTGTAAAAACATACTAAGTAGGTAAAGCAAATATAAGAGTATAAAAGTGACATATAATTAAAACAGGTTACTTATGTATTAACGCCACTGCAGCAAAAATTCTACTAGTGCGCCAATCTTCACCTAAAGTTTTTGCAACGATTTATAGAATAAAAAACTTTATGTAAAATCAAAACACTTTAAAATTCAAAACATTTTATTTATGTAAAGTTGTCAATCACATTTCAGTGGAAAATGGGCCGATATGGAATTTAATATAGATTCAAAACAGTCTATTTTCTTTCACCTGATGCTGTCGCCAAATGAACTCTGATAATTAAGGTTTCTAATGCTGTCTCGCTGTCCGCCTGTTTCTCTTGTTCCTCCATTTTGCACTACCCCACATTCTCTCAACTGTTTGTGTATGAATTCCTGTATCAGGATCAATAAAATTGTATTTATGATTAACCTTAGCATGTAGGAATCCTTTTATATAACAAATACAATAATTGTTTGGTAACCTTTCCAACTGTCAGAATAAATTGTGCTACCATCTGGAATGTTTTTAATAATTTTATCAAGAAGGGTAGAGCCAATTCTATTAGGAACAGTCACAACAAACGAATCTTTTGTTCCTCTACATATACCACCTAACACTCACTGTTCGGGTAATGCTCAGTCACAATTATTTTTTTGTTTAGAAAACAAACTTTTATCAATTTCCACAATGCGATTTGGTTCTTCTATCTTCTTGTTTAATTTATATCCAAGATACATAATTCACACATGTAATTATTCCATTCTATAACAGTTTTATCTGATACCTCAAGCTGCTTTTCACAAAATTTAACCAATGTCAGCTCCTCACTCCAGCAGTATGTGAATCTTAATGTAGGTTTTTTAGGTGAAATATTTCGCTTCTGAAGAAATAAAATTGCATCTCATTCTGTTTTTGGCAAATCCCAAGTACACATTTTTGTAGCACTAAAAAATGGGGTCAAAAAGCAGCAAACAACAAGGCAACAAGGAAACCAAAGATAACTTCGTGCGAGTACGAACAAGAAGATTGCTGTGTGCGAACAACAAGATAGTTCTTTATTGGCGCATTAGCAGAATTTTTGGTGCGGTAGTGTTAATACGTAAGAACTTAAAGCAGATGTAAAGGTAGAGGTATAAAAAGACATTCATATAATTAAACTAACATAAATCAAAATAGTAAGAACGTGAAAGATGAATAGAAGAAGTATATCTTTAATTAACTTATAGAAATATTTTATTATAATGTAATAAAGATATGTTAACTAACATAGTAATAAATAATGAACTGATAAAAAAGAAAGAATATATATATTACCAAACAATTTTATTAATTAACCTAGTAGATATATTAACTGGTGTAGTAATTAATAAAGACCTGACAAATTAATAATATTGAGGCTGTATTAAATGTTAGTCTATAGAATTTCTTTCTTATCAGTTCATAACTCATTACTTCATTGTGCTATTCAATATATTTTTTTCATCTTTAACTTCCTTTATATTTTTATTTATGTTAGTTTGTTTACTTTACTTAGAATATTTTTATTTTAGTCCTGATGAAGATCTCCGTTGTGAGTCAAAATGTTGGAAATCAATAAATATTTAATAACTAGTTTTATTTTCTTAACTGCAGCCCTAAATATCTCCTTATGATTCAGGCATAGTTAATCATCTTTATATAATTTGCTTTTTTTTTTTTTAAGTCTGCTGTCAATTGAAAACATTTTCTACTAATAAAACAAATCAGCCTCACAGCTTACGAGAGCTTGGTCTATAACTTCTTTTAGCTTCATATTTCTAGTTTTCCAATTATATATCTCTTGCGGGATCTACCTGTTTGCCACTTGCCGAAAATCCAAGACTTGTACAACTGCTTGTCAAGCAAAGGAAGTAAAATACGTTGGTATCCACTGCTTGTTATGTTCTTTTTAATTTTTTCGGCTACTACATTCGATTTACTTAAATTTAGTTATAAAAAGAAACAAAATAAAGATAAGCGAAAGAAAAAGGAAACGTAAGTATCAGCAATATAGGTTGTAAATGATAAAAATTAATAGAAATATTACTACATAATCTATAAATTCAACGTTCGTCCTAGAATTATTATCAGAAACTTTTTTAATTTAATTATCTAGACATATAATGTCTTCTTAAATATATATTTGTGACAAAATTTAAAATAATGTATTTACACCAAATCGATAGAATTTTAAAATATACAATCTTAAACTAGAGTTAATTATAGAATTCGAAGGTTGGAGAAATTCTCTAATTAAATAAAACACAAAGAGCATAAGAATTCATCTGTTGGCAGTTCTAAAACAATGTAAACTGGAAAAAAGTGAGGATGCAGTGCAAGCACTCTTTAATTTATGCCCAAAAATTGGCCAACTGGTTGGCTGCAAATTTAGGCCATCTTGTACCAGCCAATCCAAATATCCTATCCAAATGCTTGCGCATGTGCGATTTCGCCATTATTTGGCAAACATGTAGGGGTATCTTGTTATGTTCAAAGGATTGCTTGTAAGTTTAATTTTTTTTATGTAGAATTTAGTTGTTTATTTTGTAAACTTTAGATGTTAATAAAATATTTTAAAGTATTATTATTTATTTTTGTAACTGTCTTCCTGATTAGTATGTATTATTGAATTTTCTGTAGCAGTTCCAAAGTATTATAATTATGATTATAGTTTTTAAACCTACGCTGCTATTGTTATTGCTTTGATTGGACAGCTGTCGACTTAACCTTGTCTCAGAGATCTTCAATTCCCAATGGATCCTTTACAGTTGATGTCAGGCCCAAAATGCAGAGTTTCAGATTATTACCAGCAGCGATGGCCCATTAAATATAAATCAGGTTATAGCATTGAGGCAAATAAGACAGGCGTGTAAGGTTGTAGAGCTTAGTAACAAATGGATTCCTTAAAATGTTACTAAATACAGAACTGACAGGTAAAAGTCTGGGGCTTGACAATTGTATAGGTGGGAGGATTGCCTCAAGACTGATTTATTAGGTTTAGGTTTCACTGGAAAAATGATATAGGACTGACCCTAAAAAGGAGGTTTAGTCGGGTGAGTTTGCCGGGAAGGATTGTCTTATAATATTTTTAGTGTCATGATCCATTGTGGGATTGTGACATGTCATGCATCGAATAATGACATACTTGCTATAAGTGTCTGTTTTAAAGATAAGATATTATAGATAGATAAGATAGTAAGGCACCACAGAGGATGGAAGTGACAGGTTTCATATTTTTAAATTTTAGCCACTTTTAAATATTGCTTGATTTAGCTATTTTAAGTCTCCTCTTTCCATTTTTATTATAGTGTTTTTATTGAAATGATTTAATTGTTTGAAACTGAATTTAATATGTTTAATTTAAGCCTCAACTGGATCAACTTGAATATGCTGAAGGTATTGAACTACTGCATGTACTTAATTTGATAACTGCTATAAACACCGCATTCCCATTTATAAATATTAACCTTTTCGACATGCTTCAACCAAGTAAGTTTCATTTTATTGTAATCTGATTTACATTTTTTATTTGTGCGATATTGACCATGGGTCAATCTATTTATGTTTAGCTCCTAAAAGAAACGCTATGCTGATGTCGAAAGTGATGAATTTCATGGATTTCTGTGAAAGGCGAGTCGCTGCGAACAATGATGAAATAAGAAAATTCCAGGAAGCAAAAGATATCGAGAATCACCTTATGGAAACTATCGATATGAAAGCCAAAGAACTGAATGATTTAGCTTGTGAATTAGAATCCTGTCAAAGTGGAAGGCAAGAGGTATATAGTTCATTTACGCTTCAACTATTTACTTTTATGTGAACTGTTTTATGTAATTATTAATTTTTATTTTTTTTAACAGCTGAAAATAGAAATAGAATCATTGGAAAATGGATGTTATGAAAATAGGAAATACAATGCTAACTTGAAGGAAAACATACAAAGGCTAGAAGAAAATTTAAGTATTGTTAACAAAGAAGCGGAAACTTTGAAACTTGAAATTAGTTCAGTAAGTAACCTGAATATGACTTATTTAATTGTAAATAAAAAAATCTTTAATTGTTATTCACTGGTTTATTATTATTACCGTTACATTAAGAGATGGGTTATACAGGTAGATAGAAGTCTCCAAATAGAAATAAAAGAATGACAAATTTTAGAAGTCAAGACAAATCTCATGTAGAGAAGAAGTAAAACAAATAATAATTAAGATCGGACTGGATAATGGACGGTTGTCTGAAATGTCCAAAGATTAAATAAAGAGACAAGAAGTTATGAGGGTTTTCCCTTTAAAAGAAAACAATAAGTTCAACATATTTTGATTGAATGCTTGGAAGCAAATCAAATAATAAAATTATTGGTTAATATGGGTGACAAAAGGAACCATACATTAGAATTAGGAAATATAGTGAAGAAATTACCAACCCTTATTTACAAAGATGAAGACATCTATGTACGCAGTACGATTTATTTTTGGGATAACCCAGTATTACGCTGAGCTGAAGTGGCTCTTTCCACTTCCGATTTAATAATTATAATTCCTAGTAATTAGAACTCAGTGCGTCTCATATAACCTACAATACCTGCATTTCAAATCATATTTTCAAGTAATCCAAACATTTTGAAAAAAAATTGTATTCCCTGAACCATATTACAAAATTTACTTTGTTTTTTACTTCACTTATATGAAATGTTAATGTAGGTGTTCTCCAAATTTCCTACTTCAATAAGAAGAGTTCCACCAACGAAAAAAAGGTTGTTCTAATGTAGTGGAGAAATTAATAGCTCTTTCAAAATATTTCTACACAATGCATTTATTCGCTCCCAATCCATTGATTTTTCGCTAATGACATTTTTATTTAAAGTCATTTTGTTTCTTATTTAAAAAATTTTTTTTTTAGGTTACTCGTGAAATGGATGCACTAAAGAGCCAGATAGTTGTTAATCCAATGGAAGAAAAGCGTGAACTCGATGTCAAGTTAAAGCATAAAGATGGAGTTTTGGAAAAGAAGAAACAACTCGAAGACAAATTAAAGGAGTATAAAGAAGTTAAAGAAAAAATGCAACTTCAATTGGATATGATGGAAAGGAGAGTTGTTCCAATTATTAAAGAACTGGAAGTGTTACGTCTTTCTCAGTATGTTTATTTATATTCTCATAGTTTATCATATCAGTCATTTAATTTAAGAAGCTATTGATTTTTGTAAGAAAAAACAATTTTTCTTTGGTTGATCATAATTTTTGAATTATAGGGAAATGGCAGTATCAGCGCAAAAGGCGAAAAAAGAATTAGAAGAATTGCAAAAGGCAAAAGAGCGTTGTGTTGAAGAATTAGACGAAATTCGTAAAAATTGTGCTATAGAAGAAAGCAATTTAAAAAGTCAGATTTCGATCATAGATAAAGAAGAAGAATTACATAGGAATACGTTAGATGAAAAAAAGAGGTATATGAATTTATGAGGTTTTAAGTTTTAGTAATTTTATAAAAGCTTTAGAATTTAATATTATTTCAATTTGTTTTATAGTGAATACACACAGAAATCCAAAAACCTCAAGAAACAACAAAAAATGTTGAAAGAAGAACTTTCGTCTGTTAATAGAGAAATTTCAAACCTGGAAAATGATTACCATGAACTGCGGTCTAAATTTTCCATTGCAGTACAGGCATTGCATTCTAAATTAAATGAGGTGAATTTTATTTGTATACTAGTTGTAATATTGATATTTTCAAAATAAGTAGAAATAATTGTGAAAAATATCTACATTCCTTTATTGATATTGTTAAAGTCAACTCAAATTGACGAAGGAAAGCTCTAAAGAAAAAGAAAAAAACTGGCTCATAATATAAACATTTATTTGGTTAGGCCAACAATAGAAAATATAAAAAATAAAAGAGTTAAAATAAAATAATGAATACAAGTCAAAATAAAAGGTCCCTTAGGCAAAAATAAATTAGCAAAGCTAATTATGAAATGAAAGAAACAAAATCAATAGATATATATAAAATAAGATACTGGATGACGGTACAGAAAAAAAGATGATCTACTCGGATAGGTCCGAGGAAGATATTTAGCTGTTAAGATGTGAAGGTCACCGCCGCAAATCTCAAACTGGTCAAAAGTTGGTGAGCCTATGTCTGTGCCTGGCTCTTTAATGCATTCAGTATTCAAACTTTTAATTACCCCAATTACATTCATAAACGCAGTGGACTGTATTATCTATTTATCACGATCAACAGTCAAGATGTACGAAAACCAAAATGGCCACACTGGCACTTAACGAGGGCAAACAGGGTCTGGTTATTGCAATGATCAAAATGTTTTTATTTAAACCACATGTCATACTAATACACAGAGTATGATAATGCACTATAATAGTAACAATTAACTATACAAAAAAGAGTTCTTCCCAGCACCTACTATCTAATCTTAAAGTCTTATTTAGAAGAGAGATACTTCTGGATTCGACAGGGCTCATCACTATCCTCATATTTCGCAGCAGAAGCTGGGATTCAGCAGGGATCTATACTAGCGCCATTATTATACACATTGTATACCTCCGATTTACCCACAATGGAACACACTCTCACGGCCACATATGCCGACGACGCAGCCATTTTAGCCAAGCATGGCGACCCAGCACAAGCCTCAGAACGATTACAAATACACCTAGCTCACATCCATGAATGGTGTATCAAATGGAAAACAGGGATAAACATTGAGAAATCAGTTCAAATAACTTTTACGCTCCGTCGTGGTCTATGTCCTCCTGTTTTTCTAAACGAACAAAGTTTAACCCAGACAGACAAAGTAAAATACCTTGGACTGACATTAGACAAACGACTTACATGGACCTCCCACATAAAAATAACAAAACAAAAGCTATATTTCAGACCTAAATTATTATTTCACCTTTTAAATAAACGATAAAAATTACAACTTTCAGAAAAACTAAAGATTTATACTTACCTTCTCAGACCAATTGGGACTTACGGTGCACAAATTTATGGATATGCCAAAAAAACTAACTTACTGAAACTGCAACAGTTTCAATCAAAATTACTAAGACTGATCAGTAGCGCTCCCCCCTACATCACTAACAAGAACTTACACAAAGACTAACGAATTCCCAAAGTACAAACAACCATTAAATCATTATATAAACGGTTTCACTACACACTTCCAACACACACTAACCCTCTAATTCAAGGACTATCAACACTAGACTTACCAGAAAAGAGACGACGTTTACGAAGGAGCTGGAATAGGGACCTCTTAAATTGATTTTTAAATTTCAATTTTAATGGAGAGGCATCATTGGATGACCTTAACCTTCATGACTTTTTTTTTTTTCTCTCTCTTTCTACATCTCATTCGCTAGTTGTAAAAATACTTTTACAGTTTTGAATAAACTAAATAAAGTAAAAAAAACAATACAAATGTCCAAACAAACACATAGCGTACGCAGGCATGGCTGGTAATGAATTATATTAGACAACTGATTTAAAATGCAGATGGTTGTTCTGTTGCTAAGCGACACTTTAGGAACTGTGTAACAATCCTTAGCAACTGTTACTTTTACATTTAATTATTATAATACAAATATATAATACATATGTTTCTGTTCTAATAAACAAAAATTTCAAAGAAAACAGTACAAATAATAAATGTAATTATCCAAAAACTAATATTAACTAAATACTATTTAAAAATATGTACAAATTAATTAAACATGGCGTTAACAGATATGTTTATGTAATTTAAATAATTATTTTATTTAACTTCTGGCCTAAATAAAAGTAAACAGCAGTAGTAATATGGGCAAAAGATCACCCATTTTAATAAAAATAGTTTTTTGTCCACTGAATTAGTCATCTTTTACTTTCACTTACCTATGTATATATGGAATATATGTTGTGATATCCTCTTTTTGTATGATTAGTTAATTTTTATGTATAAATAGTTTTTAATATGTTAATATTAGTTGATTTTCTTTTATTTAACCGAAACAAGCTAACCAATTTCATCATTCAGAAGATATGGAATCCAAAACAAATTTATTTTAAAATATTTAAAGATGGTGGCATGCATCATTCCGAAGTTTTGTGGCATTACTACAATGTTGATTACAGTAGATTGAAATGTTTTAAACTTTAATTGGAGAAGTTTGTCGGGGAGTGCGGTCAGCAAAGAAAAACATAAATAAACAAAACCATATTTATTTATTTTATGCCGTGGTTTTGTTTATTTATGTTGTTCTTTGCTGACCGCACCCCCCCCCCCGACAAACTTCTCCAATCATTAATCTACGGTCAACTATCTACACCTTGTTTTAAACTTTGGTTGTTTCTCGAACACCATTATAGTACAAGTTAATTCAAGAAGACATTATGGCAATAACAATTATTAATGAAGTATTTACATCGTGAATCATTGCAAGTAAATCAGAGCGGTTTTAAAAAAATTGATTTTTCTAAAGACAGGAGAAAGAAAGCTGGCCTCTTGCTTACGGACTAGTTGGTGGTGGAGTATATATATGTTGTAAAATTGATCACAGCTAAAGTGGCGATATATCATTCAAAAGTTTTCTTATTATATCTATGATGAATATTCTGTAATAACCAAATCTAATTATTATTAGAATGCTTATATTATATGAGTATATAATATTCTGCTTTTATTTTTCAGATTACTCAAGGTAAACAACATATATTTGATTATTGATGGGAAACAAAAGCATATTGCCTTTATATAAATTTACTGATCTGCTTAATTACTGTTGTACATAGATGTTTTATTTACCTAAAATATTATTGTTCACTTTTTATAACAAATATTTATAAATTTTAAAATAATTTAATAAAATGTTTATAATAAATTATTTTGTTTGATTCCTCAGAAATTTAAATTATAAATTCTGCTAGTTAATATTCCTAATAAGAACAATTTTTCATTAAGAGGTTTCTTGATTGTCTTATAACTTTTTCTCTTACAATGATTTGAGAACCATTTATGCCTTTAAAGGCATATGATCAGGGATTAAATGATTAGTGGTATCTGCTATTTTGAGGCAGAACTTTCTGATTTCATTCAGGGTTCAATAGGTCTTGATTTCCTATTTCAGTATATAGGTCTTGATTATCTATTTCCTTTCCCAGAATCTTTTCTTTCTCTACTGAATCATTTTTTCAGTCCTTTTCTTATTCTTAGTCTTCTATAGATACTATTATATGCCTTCCTATGGATCATCTTCAGATATGCAAGCATTCTTCTCATATATAGCATTCTTCTCATCTTTTCCAAGTCAGACTGCTGGACATTATTGGGTGGACTTACTGATTTATAGCAGAGTCTTTTAGTTTCTGTATATTGTATTCAGTTTCTTCACTTAATTGTATGTCTATGATATTCTTACATGGCGAAGGGGCACCGATAGATAGTGGTTCGAGTCAATGTTTATAATATTTACATCATGTTTATCACCCAAATATAATTTTCACATCATGTTTAATAATGTGAAAAGTGAAAAATCCATTTCAGAATAAATTATTTAAAATTATAACATACCTATTATCATCTTGCCCAACTGAGGTAGAAGGAAGCTGTTTACCTAAGTCTTAGCTTCTTTTCAAAGTTTGGCACTAAAACAAATTTTAACATTGTAAAATAAAGATATAGCTAT
>NW_027109538.1:433198-433677 GCF_000696795.3 Halyomorpha halys
GTTTAACTTTGTACCTAGGTAAATAACTTCTCCTTTACAGTCAATGTTTAGGTCTCCAATTTTTATTGTATCTGCTTGATTTTTCTGGGATTAAATAAAACAAAATAGCTTTTAGACACTTTTTTTTAACAAACTTTAGCCATTGTTCTTTGAAGATTTAGGAAGGCACTCTTCATGCACTGAAAACAATGAAAAATGATATCCATATCATTGGCGTGAGCTATATTTGCCACAATTTGTTGAAAATCATACTTCATACTTGTAAATTCTGATTCCCTGATAGCGCATTCCAAAGCAATGTTAAATTACAAGCATACCAAACAGTTACCTTGTCTGGGTCCCTTGTGCAGTCAAAAAACCTCAGATGAAGCTCAAGACATTCACGGTGAGAATTTAGTAGCCCTTATTATCATTCTAGCAAATTTCTAGTGAATAAATTATTGGAAAATATGGTATTGGAAGATGGTTGGAGGTATATT
>NW_027109538.1:433727-434050 GCF_000696795.3 Halyomorpha halys
GAGTCAATGTTTATAATATTTACATCATGTTTATCACCCAAATATAATTTTCACATCATGTTTAATAATTGATAGGTACTTCACTCAAAGAATCAAAAACTCGTCCTTTTCCTCATGGTCGGTTGTCTATGTTTGGCTGAAAGAATAAAAACCTATTGTTACCTGAACTAACCTCTTACTTTATCTTATACTTCATATTAGTCCTCACAGCGGTAGTATATCAAGTGGCTTTCTGTACCATGATTCCTTCTCATTTCTTCAACAGCGGTAATGCCAATGTTATATGTGCCTTACTGGTTGAAGAAATGCTGTAGAGCTGCAAG
>NW_027109538.1:438285-439263 GCF_000696795.3 Halyomorpha halys
AATATATATGGATAGATAAAAAATAATTTAATTTAAAAATATAAATAACAAAGTAACATAGAAAGGTATTATCTAACAATAGAAGAGGCATTCCTAACATTTTTCTTAGAGAATTGTTTTAATTATTACTAAATACACATCACATGATAGTTGATATTTAATTATATATGAATGTTAAATAATATCAAATATGGTAAAATCAGGGCTATAATAAAACATTGCATGGCCTGATAAAAAATTATTTTATATCATCACCTCGTTAGCCACATAATGAAATACCTTATAACAGGTAATTATGCAACTGAATTGAGTTAATATTGGTTGTATTATATCACAATACGTTTCAGGATGCTATAATTGAAAAACTAATTATAAATAAGAAATCTTTGGTTTGCAAAGTTGAAAAAATATTCATGAATGTACTTTGTACTTAGGCATGTAAGTTTGATAAGGATAGTGTGCTAAGTAAGTTGGCTTGTAAGCTGTGTTGTAAGCCATTCCAATCCTGTCTTCGTTGCCTACAAATATATTTCCAACGTCCTATGCTCCCTTTTTTTCATAACCCTTCTCTTTGTTCTCTTTCTCTTTCTTTAAGTCCAATATAAACCTAGCAAGGGCTATAAAGGTTGTTATTGTGCTCGTTATTGCAGTAAGTGCGAAGTTCTTAGCTTCAAAAACAGGAGGAATGAATGAAAGCATTGTTGAAGTCAAATCTTTCCATATCGTGACTACCTTGGACAAGGTATCCAACGCATTCATTTCATCTTTTCCTTTGTTTCCATGTCCTGCTGATGCTGAAAGTAAACAAATTCCAATATTGGATTGAATAATATTAAACTAATCTAAATAACTTGTTCATAAAATACCAAAAAATTGCCATTAACATTTTAATAAGGGACATGATAATATTAAAAATAAAATATTTTTCTCAGTATGAAGTATGAATATCATATTTGGGCTTAGTATCATATATTCACT
>NW_027109538.1:441403-441715 GCF_000696795.3 Halyomorpha halys
AATAGGAATATGTTCATATTCATGTAACTGACTATAAAAAACATGTTTTACAAGGTGGCAATAACTTCATTTAGGAATGTTTTCTCAATGGAACAAAGTTGTTTAAATGTAAAAAAGAAACAAATATATATAATATATTTATGTAGATATAGATAGATAAAAATCTTAATCTATTTTCTTGAAGTACTTACGAACATAAGGGGCTAAGTACATTTTACTCTTTTACATGGGTCATTGTCCAATTTCGATGCTATTTCAATAATTGAGTTTTTGAAAAATGATAAACTATCTAAATGAGAATGATTTTTTTTC
>NW_027109538.1:446018-447171 GCF_000696795.3 Halyomorpha halys
CAATAATTTAAGAACTATACAACTTATAGATGTTTCCAATTGCTCCTATGCAAGATAATTAAATTTTCAACAAAGCCAAACCAAAAAAAGTAAACTCTGGGGCATTATGTTGTATTGTAGGTTGTTGGATGTTTTGGGAGAGCACTAAATTTTTTATTGATAGACTATTAAAATAAATTATTTTATTTATCATACTTGAAAGTATTAAGTAATATTTTTATAAGCAATTTTGAATCAATAATCTGTTTGAATAATGTTATATTACAATTTTCGCATTTGACGACTCCTTTACCACCCCCCCCCCCCCCCAAAGCTACGACCTCTCTTGTTATTCATAACTTAGTCATTCCATTAAGGTAAAGAAAATATAAAATTGAGATTGCAGCTTCAATAGTGAAGAGGTTATTTTTTTTTTTCTTTCTGACTTTCCTCCTAAATATCTTTATTTACAAACATTTACATGTATAGAATAGAAAGCATAAGAAATATATACAGTAATTACAACAAATCTTGAATTGCCGCTTGGCATTGTAAGAGGTGTAAGGCGGTTTTGCAGTTATGTCCTGTTTGCGGGGGGGGATTCACAAGTGTGGGGAGGGACCTCTCAGGCTGGTGGTAAGCGAAGATTATCAATAATAGATAACGTAGGGTTAAAAATCGTTAATTCCAAATAGGATTAAATATATTACGGTACTACAAAAATATTCCGTTTCTCCAGTAGCCAGTTGACCACAACGAAAGGGGTTAAACTAAACAGTCGGTTAAATAATTCTAGGGGCCTACTTTCCTGTCAAATGAGAGGTTATTTTAAATTCATCAAACAACAATGACTGGCAGGTGCGAATCGGCCCCTTCATTATGCAGGATGTGTTTTTGTTTTTAAAAGGAGAAAACCTTTTTAACTGCTGAAATAATATGTCGCTGGATTAGTCTCAATTTTTTCACTGGAGCAATAAGATAAATTTCAAAATGGCGGGTATGGTAACGAGAATTCTGGGTTAATTGATTCGCTTGAAATTCTCATCTAGAGAATTTTGGACGATAATTCTGCAGCTATTATAGGACATTGTGACGGTGCTAGAAAAAAATCAGGTAATGCTGGAAATAGTTTTAATTTATATATTCTACCAAATAAATAAGAAGAAAAAATAAC
>NW_027109538.1:448153-477697 GCF_000696795.3 Halyomorpha halys
TTAATATGGTTTGAAGCATACTGAGACAGCATCTAGGTATCATCGAGTCAGTAGCGGTACTAGTTAAAATCTGATCAATGGGTTAGGGAGAAGGTTTGACGCTTCGAATCTTTTTAATTTATTTATTCTACTTCAGTTAAGAAGAAAAATATTGTTCGAGTTTTAAAAAAAAAAATTAATTATAGTTAAGAATTTCATTTATACTTGCATAAGAGTGTTCCACTATACATACATGTTCGCTCCCCCAACCTCTAATATGTTTGTAATTTCGATTTGACTTTTCTAGTTTCATAACAGTGCCATGTAGTCTTTGATCTTTTGTTAGTTTTCTAACCTTCAGCGCATTTAATACTGGAATATCCAACGGAATGGGGTACTTTTTTTCAGATTATAATAATAAATAAAATTTTAAAACGAATTCACAGCGGGCACTTTTTCTTCCGAATTGTTTGTGTCCAAGCGCAGTTGGAAGCCGCCCAAGCCTTTTGGGAACAATTTCAACAGAAATGGGATGAATGGGACGCCATTCAAGCCGCTATTGATGGCGGTCTCCCGAGTGAAAGAATGCAACAGATTTACGATTCAAGCAGGGATGAAGTTATCCTGGCAAGATCTTACTTGCTACAATTACGAGAGCAGAAGCAAGCGGCAGAGTGTCATGCTCGGATTCAACCGTCGGAAAATCGACAATTCGTGGACACAACAATTGGTAGTACAGGTGGTCCTAAGGCCTACCTACCGAAAGTAACCATACCAGTCTTCACTGGAGATCTCAGGAAGTGGATTCATTTTAATGATACCTTTCAATCATTAGTCCATAATGACAGCTGAAGTTCTGTTAGCATTCCTTGCACTTCGAGGCCTCGACCAACTCCCGAAGGCAGCTTTGAGCTTTCGCGTACTCCGAATGACACCTTTCCTTCAGCGGACGATGTCATCTCTTTCGTCAGACAGCGCAAGATTGCTCTTACCCTCTCCAGAGACTTAGTGCCTTCCTCAAACACTAATTATGATACACCAAAGGAGACTCCACGATCTCAGGCTCCCAAGCGTAAACTTTCTTTATTCTGGCAATTCGTTTGGCCGTAAGTTCAATACTCATTCTAGGCGTGCAAAATCGCCCTCTAACTCCCAAACCATTCAGAAACAGTCGCCAATTTATTGCCCTTTCTGCAAAAACCAACATTTTCTCTCAAGATGTTTTAAATTCTTACCTTTCTTTAGAAGAGCGCAAGGCATTCACTGGTAGTTGGAAAGGTTGGAGTAATTGCCTAAGCGCAAATCATAGCACCTCCGAATGTAAATCTGTATTCACATGTCGCTTCTGTGAGGCTCGTCATTATAGTTTACTCCATGAAGACAAACCGTCATCAAACACAACTTCAAAATCAACCCAATTTGTGGGATTCGGTTCAGCATCTCAACCAGAGCCACTAAAATATTCCTACATACTTGGAACAGCCAAATTGTTTATTGTGAGCCCTCAGCAAGAGTTTCACACGATAAGGGCAGTAATCGATTCAGGAAGCTAGAATTCTTTTATTTCGCGAGCTGTTGTGGATAGGCTTGGACTCAGTGTTAAGAATATGACCATCACCGGTCTTGGTGGTAACTCTGTCGTAAAACCATCAGGATCCCTTGACTGTATCCTCAGATCCCGAATGAATGGGAACGAATTTCACGTCAGCCATTGTTGTAAACACCATTTGTCCTCAACTCCCCAGTACTCCGATTGAAAACCATGTAACACGGCATTTATCCAGGTATAAACTGGCTGATGACAGTTTCCATACGCCACAGTCCATTGACCTTTTAATAGGTATAGACTTATATCCTCGGATAATCAGCGGCGCCCCATTCAGTGCTGGTATCGATGAACTGTATCTCTAACCAACAGTATTCGGATTGGTCGTCATGAGAAAGGCGTGCGGCCTACCCAATACTGCTGCATCCTCATTCTTCAATGAATCACAAGGGAGCATCGAGAAGGAGCTGAGAGCGTTCTGGGAGACAGAAGAACTCGAGCCAGTTGATCGTCAAGACCCAGAGGACAAGCTATGTGAAGATCACTTCGTCAAAACGCACTCTCGAACTCCCGAGGGCAGGTATGTGGTAAGACTTCCATTCAAGCCAAGCAGTACTCTCCCAAGCAGAAACAGAGAAATCGTGGAGCGCAGATTTCTTAACTTGGAGCGGAAATTGCAACGACCCTACATCTTTACTGACTTCTACCAGCAGTTCATCATCAGAAAACAAATCTGACACCACGTCCGACAATTGGATGGAGAGATTTTCGGACTTGGATCTTCTCATTAGGGTAGTTGCTTTACTTATTCGGATTGCCAAGCATGCCAGTGCCAAAGAAACTATAACCGTTGGACCCATCACAGCTGAAGAATGTTCAGCAGCCAAATTGCGTTGCGTGCATCTTATACAAAGGGATATGCCAACGAGGGAGCTTTCACAACTGTCACCCTTTTTTGATGAGGTTGGGATCATCAGGGTGGGCGGCCGACTTCATGAAGCACCTCTAACGAATCTCGAGAAACACCCGATACTTCTTCCACGCAAGGCTCACTTTTCCCGCCTTCTAGTCGACCACATACATCGAAGGAATTTTCATGCGGGACCATCGCTAACATTATCATTACTCAGGAATGAGTTTTGGATTCCATCCGCCTTACGTCTCATCCGCAGTAGAATACAGAGCTGTGTGAAATGCCGTATACGAAAAGAGAAGCCGCTCAATCCCCTTATGGCATCCCTACCTAAGGCGCGATTGACACCATGCCGAGCATTTTTGCAGGTAGGTTTAGACTATGCGGGTCCCTTTTCGATAAAAGATTCCAATAGAAGAAAGGCCACCATCAGTAAAGCATATTTATGCTTGTTTATTTGTTTATCGACATGGGCTCTGCATTTGGAAGCTGTATCCAGCCTCTCTACAAGCTCTTTCTTAGCAGCATTGGACCGCTTTACCTCTCGGAGAGGTTTTCCTCATTCAATTTGGTCTGACCATGGGACTAATTTTATAGGTGCAAGCAGGTACCATAAAGACATCTATAAACACATTGCGAGGCAGGAAGATGAAATTATCCGTCACTTATCTCCAAAAGGAGTGGAATGGAAATTCATCCCACCTCATTTTGGAGGAAGCTGGGAGGCCTGCGTAAAATCCGCCAAGTCCCTGTTGGCAGGAGTTATGGGACCTCAACCATTAACATTTGAGGAACTCGCCACAGCGTTCATCAGGATTGATGGGGTGCTCAACTCCAGACCTATAACTCCGATGAATGAGGACCCTGAAAATTTTGACGTGCTTACTCCAGCGCACTTCCTTATTGGGACCTCATTGGCTGCGTTACCAGAAGCGAGCGATGAACTCTCCCCAAGAAGAGCCATAGATTGATGGGATCGCCTCCAAGCCCATCTTAAGTCGATTTGGAACAGATGGAGCCGTGATTATCTCCACACCCTTCAGCAGAAAGGAAAATGGATAAAGAGGCAACCAAATCTGAAGAAAGGTGATCTCGTTATAATGGTAGAAAACAGAACCATCATCGGACACTGGCCAGTAGCTCGAATCTCAGACACCCATCCGGGGAAGGATGGTGTTGTGAGGACTGTTTATATAAGTTGTAAAAGTTTCTTTATCTTTTCACTATTTAACAATTAAGGTTTATTTCCTTTAGTCTATACCCCAACAATACGTTATTTTTCATTTATTTTCTATGCGGGTCAAATTACTTTTATTTTTTTTTTTAAAAACCTCTAATCTAGATCTAGATCTCTAAAGAAACCTGTGAAGTCAAGTCCTGTTTACATGTACCCCACATTTTGTTTATTATAAATTAGCCTAGCTTAATTTAGGTGGGCGGTTTGTTTAAGAAAGGTGCCCCCTCACTTCTGGACTGAGGTTCATTATGCCATCTGGTGGCAGGGATAAGCGGTAGGAAGCCTGGGCAGCCATCTTGATCCCCAATAAAATAGGGGTTAGTACCAGTTGAGTAGCCATCTTGACCTGGACAGGTGAAGAAAGAGATAGTACGCTTCAGGAAGGTCTCTTCTCATAAATCATGAGGGAGTAAATCTGTACACTCAGGCGAGAGTGGCGGCGGCGGCAGGAGGATGAGGAAAAAAGAACCAAGAGGAACCCTTCTTTCATGTACATCTTCAAACAAGAATCACCATTCAAGTCTCAAGAACATCACACAAGTAAACTGCAATATTTAAACCCATTCATGTAATAAAACCAAATTTCTCACTAACCAACTAATCACATTGTAACTATTTTGTTCAAACCATCCAGAATTGAGATATTTTATTTTAAAGTATTTCAATATTTTCAATGTCTTGCAAACACTGCAATCGCAGTGTACCAAGCACTGGAACCGCCCCACCATGACCCCATTTTTTTTTATTTAAAAAAAAAAACGACCATACCACGTTAAACACACCGGTTCTCGTCCATGACCCCAGGGAAGGACGGTCCTATATAACTTTTGAAATATTTGCTTAAAACGGGAAGAGGAAACTTAAGATAGTGTTTAGTCGAGCAATATTTAAACGCCTGAAATTGTAAAACGGCGTGGATTTTCATTGAAATCGGTACATCAATGTAAGATTCAGTGTTCTTTAATATCAGATAGGTCTTATTCTCATTGAAATAGTGAGAATAACATGAGTTAAATTTGGATTTAAAAAATAATTCTCTAAAATGCCTTAAATTATGTTTATTTCAAATCAGTAAACACTTCACATTATTTTTATTAAAGAAAAATGGAGAAATATAAACTATAAAAAAAAGTTTATGGTTTTATTATAATTTTAATTTCTCTTAACCTATATTTGAGCCTGATAGTTTGACTACCTGCATAAAATCATTATATGAATTTTCAATATTGATTTTATAACAATTTAGCGTTGAATAAATGGTTGAGTAGAACATGATTTTTAGTAAACTGTAGTAAACGTCTTATTCGAAATTTGGTTACTAAAAAATTCCTCATTTTCCCGTGTGCCAATTGATATTTTCTATTTGTGAATATACAAATTTGAATTTTATGAGACTTGAGTGATAAATTTGTATGAGAAATATTGCCTATGTTCGGCAATACCGTATTTTGCTACCTATTAGTTCCATGTTCCACTGCACAGCTTTCAAGGTGGAAGAGGTAAGCATCTTTATGATTCTCATCACCGCACTGCTTCTGCTCTTCTGAATTAATTTTTAATTTCACTGTATTACTTCCTATTAAAAAGTTCTTTTGATTGTGTTTTTATTTTTTTAAATTCCCGGCTATCTAACTAGGATCAGTAAGCTTCTAAACTTTTAATTCTCATTATCATCGCTGAATCGTTGGTTAATTAGCAGCCGACCTTCGATGGAATGCCAAGTAATTACGAAATCAGGCGGACACGACCTATCTCAATCATATCTTTATTGGAGTAGAATAATGATTAAAATGATACATAAATACTAATGGATTGAGAGTTATTTATTGGACATTATAAATAAATAATGTGGGATCCATGTCATGATCTGATATCCCCTTGGAAACAAAATTATTCTCAAATTCAAACTTTGAATAGTAATATATTTAATTTTTAGTAGACTTTAGTTACTCCACATTAAAAACAATTTTAGTATTGTTTGATTCCTCCAGATTACATCAAAAATACAATTTCTGAGGAGGAACATATGTTTGTTTTTTTCTGATTACGATGATTCTGGTTTAAATAAAGTAATAGGTACTTGTTAATTTATTTTTGAAATGTTCATAATTAAATTATTCAGAATTATCTTTAAAATTTAAATTCGTTTTTAAACCTATATGTTCTACTCAGTAGCTCCAATAAAATTCTTTTCCTGGGAAAATTTTGATATTGAGTTAATTGGTTATTATTTTTTTTTTTTATCTTGTTGAAAAATAGGGTGATTTTATTTTATCTCTAGAGTTTTACCATTTTTTTTTTTTTTATTACAGCTAATAAATTTATTGTAGAGTTGAATCGGCTTCAGAACATTATATGGATTATTCTAAAAACAAAAATCAATCGTTGCGTATCCTTCAAGTAAATACGGGATTCCATTTAATGTTGATGGCTTAGCTCTTTTCAGCCACTAACAAATTAAAGTTTTATCCAAAAAAAATTTATTTGAGATTGATTTCTGTTGCATGATGTTCTTAACGATCCCACAGACTCATGGAATACAAAGGAATATTTGAAAATGGGTCTCTCCTTGGCACATATGGTCTTTAAAATTGATCATTTTTTTTAGAAACACGCAAATGTTATTTGTATGTTTTTCTGTTAGGGTTCTCTAACAATTCAAAATATTTATGTATCTACTTTTATTTTTAAATAGATTCATTTAAAAATACCTGAAAGAACGAACTTGATAGTTGTTTAGAGTGAACTTGATTGACTTCAGTGTTGTTACCTCTTTGGAATGAAAACAATTTCCTATTGTTTTCAACTTCTTTCGTTAGTTTTTGTGTATGATTGGATGTATTAGGTTGAAATGTACGAAGCTGGTAAGGAAAACTATCTTCTATATTATTTTAATACCAATAGCTATGATTGAATGTCCAACTTATTATAGAATATTGTAATTTTTAAAATTTATGATTAATTTTTCACCTTTTTGAGATTTAATCCTCTATTGGTTAGGATTATTGTTTATTATGGCTAGAATGAGGAGTTGGGGAATTATTCCATCAGTCTTTCTTAGAATGAATTGAAAAAGATTAATTGATATGGGTGATTGAAGTGTTGAAAACAATGACTGATTATGAAATGAAGTAAAACAATATTTTTAATCAAGTGTAAAAGTCCTTCAAAAATAGTAATGTAGCTTAGACTTTATCATTGCTTGTTTGACAAAACATTTACATAAGTATGCTTGTGAATTTTATTGATGTGATTGATGTCATAGCTAAAAATATTGTCTACATTGATGTGGTTATTTTATTATGAAGGAGGTATAAGAATAGGTGTTGACTAAAGTAAAGAACAGAGGAAGATTAGTAATATAGATGAGCAGAGTATTGCTAAAGGAGGTTATATGACTAATAAAGTCTTTGCTGTAAGAGGTGGATCTTTAAGTTGGCATACAAAAAATCAGTAGGTTGAGATCTAGTATTTCATAAATGAATTAGTGAATTTTATGGGTAGATTAAGAATATGAAAGGTGTTTTGGCTTTAAAGACTTGGGAAAGAAATACTCCTAGGAAGTATTGCAGTTGTTAAGTAGAATAAAGCCACTTCAACTTGATATACTAATAGACTAATTAAATATACTTTATAAATGTAAACTGAAAATTTCTATTAATTTTGTTTATGAATGTCAGTAATAAAAAAGTATAACTTAGATTTCTGAAAACCACTGAATTGAATCAATTAAATAAACTTTAATACACTAATTTAATAAACTTTTAATATACACACATAAAAATCACACTTCTATTAATTCAATTAAATCATCCGTGTAGTACCTATATTTCTTATAAAAAATAAAATTAATAATTTGGAATATAAGGTTTGAAACACCTGGAATCTCAAGTTAGCCTAACACCATCTGATGACTCAACTATGACCAAATTTCCGGTTTTCTCCACTACTCTATATGGAATGGGATGAAATGTGGGTGTCAACTTATTGGTCTTAATATCATTCAGGACCAAGTCATTTTTAGAAAATGAATGGTTCGTTGCTATGCACTTCTTATCCCCATACTCCTTCCCTTTCAACTTATGAACCGTATCCCTTTCTTTCAACTCTTCCTTGTGTATCAATGCCCTGGAAAGACAAGGTATTTTGTCCCTAATTTTTCGGCCAAAGAACAATTCACCTGGTGGAACTCCAGCAATTGAATGTGGTATGACACAATACTGAAACAAGTAACGTTGCAGTTCCATCTCCCAGTCCTCTTTGTCAGTTTTTCAACTATTTTCAACATTTTTAGAAGTGTTCGATTCTTCCTCTCCACAGCACCATTGGCTTGCAGCAAATAGGGCGCGAATGATATAATTCAATATTGTTAATATGACTAACATTGCTAAAACTCTTCTGAATTGTCTAGTAAATGACTCCGGAAAACTAAACCTTTTAAACAGTTTTTCTAATTGCTCAATAGTTTTATTAGCCGCAATCGATTTCATAGTTACCAATTCCATATAACGACTATAATAGTCTGTAGTCACTAATTAATAATCACCTAAAGAAAGAGGACCCATGAAATCAATTGCAATGTCAATCCATGGAGCATCAGGTAATTTTTGTTGAGACATAGGTTCTAGAGAATTTGCGACTCCCACTACTTGACATAAATGACATGATCTTACTAATTTTTCAGCAGCTGAATCAATGCCTGGCCACTAGACCTTCGAACGCTACTTCTGCTTCATAGCAACAATTCCAGGATGTCCTTCATGTGCTAAGTTCAGAGTTTTAGATCTCAGAGATTCTGGAATAATTATTCTTGTGTTTCTCACAAAAACATCCCCAACCAATGAGATCTCGCCCACAATACTTTTAAATTTGATTAATTTATTTGGCCACTTCCCAAAAGCTAGACTGCGTTTAACTTCTTTTAACTCTTCATCCTTCCTTGTTTCCTGACCAACCTCCTCCAAAGTCAAAGCTGATGGGAGATATCACCGAGCAAGATGCAAAAGTGGCTTATTATCTACATCACGGTTCTTGTTTGCTCTAACTGTGGAAAGTCGGGATAATGGATCGACTATATTGGATGGTCCTGGGTGATATTTAACTTCAAATGGATATGATTGAAACCACAGTACCCATCGTTCAATGCGAGCACAAGGCCTAGAAAGAGGACCAAATATGAACTACAGAGGGCGGTGATCCGTTATTAAATTTAACCTTTTTCCAGTCAGAAAAGTACTGAATCGTTCAACGGCCCAAACAAGACTCAAAGCCTCCTTCTCAGAAAACTTTTTTCAATTGCCATCAAGCCTTGACTGGGAAAGTGATTAATCCTTGGGCCTTCCACGAATTGCTGAATGAGTACTGTCCCCAATGCACAAGGTCCAGCATCAGCTATTACCTCAATGGGGTCCTTCGGAGAGTAGTATCTCAGTGTGACAGCATTTGCAACTCCATACTTTAACTTCTGAAAAGCGTTATTTTCAGCAACTCCCCATTTCCATTTTGTATCCTTCTTCACGTAGAGGTTTGGATTGGGATGGTAGATTCGGTATGAATTGACCTACAAAATTGAGGAGTCCTAGGAACCTGCGGACCTCACTCTTGTTACTAGGCGCTCGGAAATTCATGACATCTTTGACTTTACTTCATCCCTTTTGCTGTGATATGGTGTCCCAGAAAATCCAATTCTTTAACTCCAAATACACACTTCTTCTCATTTAGTGTGAACCCTGCATCATTCAGCTTATCAGGAACAAGTTTTAATGTAGCATCGTGCTCCTGTTTGGTTGAAGACTACTCTAGGATGTCATGAATGAATGCAAAACATTCGGTACAGCCACATAACCCGGTATCAATAGTTTTTGAAATATTTCAGGTGAAGAGATTAAATTCCCTTGTGGCAATCTCTTGAACTGGTACATACCCGTCGATGTCTGAAAAGTCATAAAAGGTCGGCATAAAACCTCTAACTCAAGATGGAAGAATGGATCCTTAAGGTCAATTTTTGAAAATATTCAACTATTGTGCAGCTCTGAGAGGCAGTCATCCAATGTCGGTATCGAGTGTTACATACAGAGAACAGCCTTATTTAAACATCGATAATCGATTGTGATTTGTACATCTCCTGAGCTTTTGATGATTGGAACCACTTTGGGCACACCATTTTATGGGACTTTTAGCTGATTCAATAACTCAAGGAATCAGTCTTAAGGAAATCAGAAATTTTGGCTTCTATCTTCTTGCGGATCGCTATAGGTGGTTGGCGATATGGGATATGCACTGGTGTTTTTCGAGATCCACCTCTATGTGCACCTTAATCCCCTTCAAAGAATTCACTGCCTGTACTGCTAATCCAACCTTTAAAACACCAAGTTCCTCAGCCACAGTCTTTCCTAGGATTGCTTTCCCATTTCCATCAATAACATAAATTTTGTTGGACTTAGATCTAGCGCTTGATTCAATTACAGTTCTAAGTTTATCAACAACCTTCAGTGCTGACTTGCCTCTGCATACAAACAGTTGTTGCTCATCCTTACTTCGTTTATGTAATCTTTTAGCCACACAGCCTCTCTTCTTTAGCAATTCCCTTCATGACTCTGTCAATGACTGAGCATGAAGCTCCTGAGTCAATTCTCATTACTTGTTCCACACCTCCGATTTTGTATCGTATCAGGGTGTTATCATTCTTAGAAGAATCAAGATTCCTTGTTAGGATCAAGATGAGAAGCCCAAGGGCTCCAACTGTTGATGTATAAATTTGCGAGCTGGTCAGGCTGCTTTCTTTGCTACTTGCGTCACTTTCTTCTGAGGAAGAGCAGTTTTTACAGTGTACTGTTTTTATATGTTTCGTTTGAGTTTTTTTAGTTTATTTTCTTCTCGCCTGGATTGTTTTGAATTGTAGTTCAAGCTGCTGTCAGGTGTGAGAGTCTACCACACAATGACCAAGTAGAGTCCCAGCCGGCACAAGCAGGGTCAGTAGCAAAATGCCCACAGCATTACACCTGTAGCATTTCGATTGCTTAAATTTATTTCTGGATTGTTTTTGATTCTCAATTTTTCTAACATCTAATGACTTCTCTCCTTTCATATCAAACAATTGACTCTCTAGTGCTTCCAGAGACTTCCCAAAATCTATTACCTTGTTAAGGGTTATAGTACTTTTTCCTAGGTCCTGCTTTTGAAGTTCGGAAGAGGAGCAGGAGAAAATCAGTTGATTGCTTAACTGATCATCATTATCTATAAATTCACATTTGGTAGCCTGTGCACGTAGACGAACCCAAAATTGTTCGATATTTTCTACATATTTCTGAAAACTTATCTCTCGCACACAATATTTTTCCTAGGTGTAAAATGCTTGTTTCATAATAAAGTACAAACTAATACTATCAGTCTAGTAGTTTTTACTTGATTCAATTTCACTATCTAGCATAATGCTGACTTGTACTTTTAGACTTAAAACTTAAGTTAAAAACTCCTGCTATACCACTAATAGTCGTCTCCATTATGAAAAAATAACTATTAGTGTTAGTGCTTCATAGTTTGTGTAATTGTATTTATAAACTAATACTATTAGCTTTCATTATGAAACAGGGCCCAGACCGTTGTGCTTTTGTAGGATTATCTGGAAGTTTCACTGTTGGTTCAACTTTTTCTTTGGGGAAAGAATAATAAATATCCTGTAATTTGGTACCTTCACAGTGTTATAATAAGGCCTTTTTTCTATCCCAATTCGTAATGTCCTTAGCTATAATATATACCTCAAATGCATGTACCCATCATGGCCAGGAACTTGTGTCATTTACATTTAAAATTGGTAAACCTGATGAAGTTTCCATTTTTTTTTCATCTCGTCGCCAACTTGTAGGATTTCTTTTAAATAAAAACCACTAAATAAACTGTAATACACTAAATTAATAAACTTTAATAAACACACATAAGACTCACTCTTCAATTAATTAATCTATGTAACCTCCTCTCAGTGTTACGAGATACCTATATTTCTTATAAAAAATAAAATTAATATTTTATATACAGTTTACTACAGTGGAACTATAAGTTTAACTTATTTGTATTATTTATGAAACTTTATCCACCGTTTTTCAATTTTAAAGAAGAAAACTTTTATTCAATTGTACTATAAAAATCAAAAACCCACCAAGCCCATTTAACTATATATTTCAGAATAGAGAAAAATCTTGTCTTGTTAATCATTAATGTTGTCTGATTATTACTCTAGATTGAAAAAAAAAGTTTGCCAAGTACTTGGGGTTAATTCAGCTTGCTCACTATATATATGGTTGGCTGGTTGGATTTGAGTGGACTGTATAATTGAAAAATGAAACATCATTGAATGAAAAATAAAATTCTATTGTTTAAGTTACAAGTATTATAGGGGGTGACCAAAATAAAACATTTATGATTAGATGATTAGTAAATTTAGAATGGCTGGGGTATGGAATTGTAGATAATGAGGTGGTTGATGATGATTATTATATGGTGGTGGGTGTTAATTATTGCCTGGTGGACTTACTTCATGCTTCCTTCTTCCCTCTGCATTTCCATGCCTCTCTCTCCTCTGCTGCTGGGAACTACTCCAGTAAATCTACTCATTCATGGTAGATATTATTGATGAGTGAACAAAAAGAAAAGATGGACTTCTTCTCTGGCTGAAGACAAGATGGCTATCTCTCATTAGTCTGGGTTGCTTCTCTCCACAGAAATCGCTGGAGGAGGTTAGTTTTGACTGTTGGCCACATGGGCGCTAGTATATTCTGTAGGCTATTATATGCTATAATGTATTATGGTGGCCCCTTCAATTCAACCTTTCGGTTGCCGTAGGTTTCTCGGAACAACAGTACACACATTATCTATATTTTGTATACATAAATAGGGTTTCGCTTCAATTTTTTGGGGGGATATGAAATTTTCCAATAATTTTTATCTGATTTTTGACTTGTCTAGGATAATCTTTAGAAACTTTTCCAAGAGTACGTTAATTATTTATTTTAATAATACATCTAATTATCCTATATTTCTATATGTATTTAGGTTCTTATTTTTCCCATAGGTATTTTTCTAGGGTTTGACGTTAAACCTTTGATCTAATCATTGGATATCAATCGGAAGATTCTGCTGAGCTTATTGGCTCCATTTTATTAGACTGTTTACTCTAGTCTTCTTTAGATTGTTTTCAAATAAGAACTGTTTCTTGCTCCTTTATTATTATGTTTTGCAAAATGGTTTATTTTTTAATAAGAAAATTGTTTAATAGTTAATCTTAACTATAATAATAAGGTTGTTTTGCACTGTAAAGCAATAAAAATAAAAGCTTTTTATAACTGCATCTTTTTCGGAGAAGTAGGTTTTCCAGAAATGCTGATAATCGGAAAGGTGTTGGAGGATAAGATGTAATGACCAGTAGAACATTTCCCAGTAGAACATGACAATTTTAGCTATTTGTTTCATCTATAACTAATTTTTTCCTAACTCTGCCTGCCTTCAATAATGAAGAAGCAAAAACCTCAACGCTTTACATTGTGAATATTTCTGTATGTGATTAAAAAAATAATAAAGAAAATAAACAGTTATGACATTTTTGATATCATGGTTTTTTAATATTACCAACTTGTCTCCATAGTGGTGAAATAAGTGCATTCTTGCTTTCTATACAGGTAAAGAATTACTTCCAATCAACTTGTTCTTTTTGCTGAAACACAAATTAAGCTTGGTTTCAGTTTAAGTTTTAATAAAAATTTTGTAATGAACAAGCTCATTTGGCTGAGGGCCTTAAAGCAGCTTAGATTTAATTGGCATGTGTGTTGGGTAATTTTTATTTTTAATTAGCTGAATGAATTTTAAGACTTCTTCTTTGACAAGTAAATAAATACCTGTCTGTGGTTGGTTTTGAGCATCCATCCAAAGGTTCAATAGTATTAATATCTCTAATTGAATTAATTCCTTCACCTACCGGTACTAGTACCATTTATTAATAACAGAAAGTATTCGATTGTATAATGATGTTTTGATTGTTATTTGTTTTGTTTTTTTACAGTTTCAGCTATTGATATCAAACAAGAGGAAGGATCACAGATTTTGTATGGTGAGTTAAACTTTCAGTTATCATAACCAATATTTTTTAAATCCAGTTTTAATTAAAGAAAAATTACTAAATTTTTTGTTTCTTATCACTTAACTACCGTTAACATTTTCTTATTGAGAATGAAAGTATTAAAAGAGCAATGGGGTGTTTTTTGTTTATTTAATTTGAAATATGATTTGTGTCTCCATAGGTGACCTTGTTCATGTGAAGCAAGAAAAAGAGGAAATCCTTTCCCCAGATGATGGTGAGGCACATTTATGTTACTATATTAACCCTTGGGGATGACATATTAGTTAGTATGTTTCAAGATTAAAGATGGCGTTAGCACTCTCAACCTCGTTCAATTTTGCCATTTTTTCTTAGGGAAAAAATAATTCAGTAATCCAAATTATGCATTGTGTTTTCTTTTATCGTGAGGAAAATGGATTTTAAACTTTTGAACTTTTGTTTGCTAAAATACAAAAATTAAAATTTTTTTTTAATGCATCCAACATTTAGACAGGAAAAAGAAATTTTAGATATCTAAGTAATGCTGTCACTGCTCTATTTGAAGACTTGTAGTAAGAGATGGGAGTAAGTTTCACTGTTCAACCCATAGTCTTGTCTTGAGTCTTCCAATATTTTTTTAATACTAAATTAATAAATTGATACTATAGATTTAATAAATTTCTGAGTTATATTCCTTGTTGTTTTTTATTGTGTGAGTTGAAATATTTTGATATAAAGTTCAATTTTGTATTCAAAATATTAAATTACTTACATATATATCCTATATTTATCTTTTAATCTCTATGTAAATAGTTTTTCCATTGCTATTTTATTTATTAATGTAAATAATATGAACATTAAAATGTTTAAATAATGAAGTTTAATGACTATTATCTGAAGTCCTGGTAATAATATGTTTTCCTGTTTAGATGGCCTTATGCATGTGGATAAAAAAGAAGAAATGCTTATCTCAAATTATGGTGAGACACTTACTTCTTTTAAATCTTAAAAAAATTAAACAATAAATGCCTAATAAACATTTCTTCTAAATTTAAATCCAACATATGACCTTTTTATAATTGTGCACAATTCCTTCTTTTTGCTTCAATGTCTGCCATATCATTACAAAATATTTTAAAATTATTTATTGATTTTTTAAAAAAAAATATAATATTTGTTTATAGGTACTAAGGATTCTGTTGATGAGAAAGAAGAAATCAATCAGTATGGTTTGAAAGCTAAAAAGAAAAATAATTTGAAAAAGCACAAATCACATCAATGTCCTCATTGTCACTATAAAGCAAATTATTTTTCTTCTTTAAAACGTCATATAATGGCTCTACACACAGGTGAAAAGCCGCATCAATG
Organism: Halyomorpha halys; assembly: GCF_000696795.3. Lineage (NCBI taxonomy): Eukaryota > Metazoa > Arthropoda > Insecta > Hemiptera > Pentatomidae > Halyomorpha > Halyomorpha halys. Next base: position 463,284 of record NW_027109538.1, read on the forward strand.
TCCTCATTGTGACCATAAAACTGTTACAAGTGGTGCTTTAAAATCACATATAATGGCCCAACATAAAAGCGAGAAGCCTTACAAGTGCCCTAAATGTGACTATAAAGCCACACATGGTAGTAACCTAAAAACACATATAATGGCTCGTCATACAAGTGAGAAACCTCATCAATGTCCTCATTGTGACCATAAAACTGTGACTAGAGCCGCTTTAAAATCACATATAATGTCCCATCATACTGGGGAGAAGCCTTACATATGCCCTTATTGTGACTATAAAAGTGTTAGAAGTGATCAATTAAAGTCACATATAATGGCTCATCATACAGATGAGAAGCCTCATCAATGTCCTCATTGTGACTATAAAACTGTAACTGGTGGTGATTTAAAATTACATATAATGTCCTGCCATAAAGGTGAGAAGCCTCATCAATGCCCTCATTGTGACTATAAATGTGTCAGAAGTGCCCAATTAAAAACTCATATAATGGCTCGTCATACAGATGAGAAGCCTCATAAGTGTCCTCATTGTGATTATAAAGTCGTAAGAGGTGACTTATTAAAATCACATATAAGGTTTCGTCATAAAGGAGAGAAGCCTCATCAATGTCCTCATTGTGACTATAAAAGTGTTAGAGGTTCCCAATTAAAAGCTCACATAATGGCTCATCATACAGATGAGAAGCCTCATCAATGTCCTCATTGTGACCATAAAACTGTGACAGCTTACGATTTGAAATTTCATATAATGTCCCTTCATACAAAGGAAAAGCCTCATCAATGCCCTCATTGTGACTATAAAAGTGTAAAAAGGAATCAATTAAAAACACATATAATGGCCCATCACGAAGGTGAGAAGCCCTATCAATGTCCTCATTGTGACTATAAATGTGTAAGAGGTAGCCAATTGAAATCACATGTAATGTTCCGTCATACGGGTGAGAAGCCTTTTCAGTGTCCTCATTGTGACTATAAAGGTGTAAGAAGTGATAACTTAAAAGTACATATTATGTCCCGTCATACAGGTGAGAAGCATCATGAGTGCCCTCATTGTTACTATAAAGCCACAGAAAGTGATAGCTTAAAATCACATATTATGGCTCATCATATAGATGAGAAGCCTTATCAATGTGCTCATTGCGACTATAAAACAGCTAAGAAAAAGTCTTTAAAGTTTCATATAGGGTCTTGTCATATTGGTGAAAAACCATATTAATTAATTCAAGTATATATTAATGCCCTAAAATTGTATATAATATTTTTATTATTTATTAAAGAATTTTTAAGTATTTAGATCTGTTTATATTTATTTGTATTCCTTAAATGTTATGATATTTTAAGTGTTTGTTGCAATAGGTTGTTCCAATCTTTTAATCTTCTTCAACTCTGAGAAGATGTGAGCGAAGTCCCAGATGTCCCATTATGATTGAAACTAATATATTTATTTGTAGAAATAGTTATCTCAACAACTAGATTTGGTAAACTTTTTATAGCTACCTCCTCATTACTGCAAATATAGCCTTTTCACAGTTTAACTTCATTATTATACTATTCTATTCCTATGAATTTATTGTATAGTCAAACAGCAAAGGGTACTAGGAAATTCTTGCATTATAAGTAATGGAATCATGTGAGGATGGGAAGTGTTGGCGCAGGCCAGTTTTATGGCACTTTCCCAGCCTTAACGGCAACTACCCGAGTCACTGGCCTAGAGTCATTTACCTTCTGACTGTGCTAGTGCAAAGATGTACTGATGTCATCCTTGTGCTAGTGGGAGATGCCACGGATGTAATCCTTGTGCTAGTGGAAGGCGTCACAGATGTCATCCTTATGCTAGTGAAAGGTGGTACTGATGTCATCCTGGTCTAAAATTTAATGCTGAATGATTTTGTGCTACAAATATGCACTTGGGTAAATTATGGATCAGTGTTAGGAAAAGTCTGTCTGTGCTTGTGGAAGAAGGCCCACACCTTATGACAATATTCAGGTGGTACCAGGAGTTTGAAAGAAGTAATTTTGAGCTTGAGGAGGCTCCAAAATAAGGCTGTACAGTTTAATTGGTGATTGATGAAAACATTAATGCTGTTTGTAAATTTCTTGGGCCCAAGAGTAACCTACCAGGTAGAGGAATTCTTGGACATTAATGCACCAGAAATTCATAGCATTGTGTGTGATCATCTTCAAGTCTGGAAGCTTTACAATCTTTGTGTGCTCCATAGCTTGACTAAAACTCATGTGCCCAATGTTTTCTTATGGTGGAGTAAATGCTTTATTTAGCCAGGCTGCCCAAATTCATTGGGTTACTATAATAACACAGCAGACCAATTTATCCATGATCGGGCATATATACACTACATATGTTTACATGATACAACATAAAAAAAATTTTTCTACATTTTCCTTTTACAATCAATAATGTTCTATTCACTTAATACAATATATTATAACTATTGTTTTCCCTATTTAACTATTTTATTTTATTTGACGATCCTATTCCATTTATTTGGAAATTTTATCCTCCCTATTTTACTCTCTCATACCTCCCCCCTCTCCAGTGATCTGAAACCCTTTTATCTGATAATCAAGAATTTATCATTAGATAGCAATATAAAAATCAAAGGCACAATAGTCACAGCAGTAAATTAGTTTAAAACAATATAGATTAAAGAAAAAGAACTAATATATGGATTTTAAAAAAACAAAAATTTAGTTAAAAGCAATAATTAAATGAATTAATAAGTTTAAACACAAATAAGCAGGTTGAAAAGCAAAACAAAAATTTAAGAAAATATATTTATATATGAATATATAAATATCTAAAAGCTAATTCTCATGCAGATGATTATGAATGATACCCAGGAGTCCAAAATAATGTTTTCCGCCAAGATTGAGGAGTTCATCCCAAGCTCATGTGGCCAATCATGTCTTATGGTGCAGTGAAATGCTGAAGAAGTTTATAAATGTAAAAGGCTATAGTATAAATATAAGTGACAGGTGATGACACTTGACTTTACGACTATGATATCCCAACCAAGACTCAGAGGAAAGTGTGGGTGTTTGAAGATAAGGGTAGTTTGGATATTTCAGGCCAGGTTCCAAGTGTTATAAGTAATATGACAATATTTAGTGTATCAAATTTATTGAAATTAAATAATTGAATTATTGAAGATTCTGGTGGGTCTATTGAATCATATGTAATGGAAACAGTGTTCTATCTACCAAATGAAATATATTAAAAAATTATTTCAAATTTTCAGACAAATCTAAAAATAACAATTTTCTAAATAAACATTTGACCCAACCCAATGATTGTGTTCATGTGGATATAGGGAAGAAATTCTCTTCTTAATGAGTGATTTCGGAAATCCAGTTCTGTTAAGAAGAGAAGAGTGTTGCAAAGCGAGTAGTGCTAGAAACAGAAGACTGTGACAGGCAAGTGGTACACAGAGGAATGTCTCACTAAAGCAGTGCATGTTCTCCCTTAACTTCCTTTAGACTCAAGAATCGGTTCATAGTTTCTTCACCATGATGATGCTCTAGCACATTCTTACAATGTTTTACAGAATATCGGACCAGCACAGGAATACACCTGTCAGAACACCCTCCTTACAGTCCAGATTCAGCTCTCTGCGACTCTGCTTTTTCTCTTAGGGGAAAAGAGAATGATTTCACTAGCGATGGCCTGGGATGTCGAGTGTGCCCAAATAAAAAAAAAAGTGGTGGGGTTACTTTACAGACTGGATTAGAAGGATAGAGAAGTGCATTTTATTCAGTGGAAACTATTTTGAAAAATTGTATTGCAAAACAGTATTACTGCTGTGTGCTTCAGTTTTATACTATAGTGATTAATTTTTTTTTCACATTATACATAATTACATATAAGAAGATGGTCAGGGTTGTGGTAAAAAAAAACAAATAGTTTTTAACTATTTCTATTTGGTTTCGAACTCTAAAGTTTTCTGCAAAAAAAAACAACTTAATTTTGTGTTGAACCAAAAACTATTTGTTCTTTTTTGACTGTAACCCTGACCATCTTATATTTAAAGTTATACAGTCAACTATATATGATAATATACATAATTACTTTCTACTGTTGCCACTGAGTAATTGTTGATTCTCTAAAATGAGAAATTTTTAGGTCCAAACATGCAACAAAACTTCCTCCAAAATATAAAACCGAAATTCTGAATCTTATGAGGTTGACTGTTAGCACTAACCACTGTCAGGCACAACTTAAATGCAAAATATATGAATAGAATTTTAATTTCATATTTTTGTACCCACTGGACCTGTACCAAAGGTATCAGATGTAACCATAGGTATGGATGAAACCATAGGCAACCATGGCGATGATAAATTTAGCTCTAATAACTCATTTAACATTGAATCATTTATTATGTTTAAATGTAAATCCTTTAACATACTTAAGAGCTCATGTTTCAGAATTCCTGAAGACATTAAAATCCTCTATTTTTAATTGTTCAAAGCAATGATTTTTTTTTTTATCTGGGACATAGTGAAAATTTGAAGATCTTAGTGTTTTCTAATATGTTGAAAGGATTATTGAAATAATTTTTTTAAGCCTTCTAGCAAGAGCTGAATACTGTAATCACTTTTTCCGAAGTAAATAAAGATGTATGAAAGTAAATTTTATAATATAATTGAGGAACACTGTTGGGTAGTGATGAAGATGGTAGTTCTTCAGGTCACTCATAGATAGCATCACTGCAATATTAATCCACTGCCAACAAGGATCATTATAAAGTTTGTTCACTGAAAAATGAATTTTATTCATTGAACATGTGTTTCTTCTAGTTGAAACTGAGTTTTTCAAAAATTGATAAAATACATTTTGATCGGAATCTCCTCAATTTTTGATTAGTTAACCAATACAATTTATGTATTTTAAAACAAATAATTGAGTAATCAAAGGGTATGAGCAAATATTTGATCAAAAAGTAATAAAATAATTAAGATTTAAGATTGAGACTTAAAAAAAAAAATTAAGAACAACAAATTAAATATATACAAATAAATAAAGGAATGTATATATCATTTTTTGCCTGCATATATACATTCCTTTATTTCTTTTTATATATTTAATTTGTTTTTCTTAATTTTTTTTTTCTAGGTCATAAAAAAAAAAAATAATTAATTAAAAAATGATTTAATTTTCACGTGGCTTATATAATATGTACAGTTTAAAAGTATTATGTAAAAATATAATCTTTGGTATTATTTCGGAAAAGGGTATTCAGGATGTTTTTCCATTAAATTGAACGCACCACGGCTTTCAGGGCCACCAAACATTCTTCCATCTTCTCCACGATCCAGGGCACTTATCTTTTCGAATTCTTCTTTTGTCAATTCAAAATCAAATACCTTTTAACAGAAAAAGTGAAATAAATAAAAAAGAAACTCTATAAAGTTAATTGTTTGAACAAATGGTTAAATATCAATTATAATAAAATATATTTAGTTTAGTCTTAACCTGTTTATTTTCTTATTATTCCACTCATACGTTTCGGCCCTTCCGGCTATTCTCAAGGATAACTATTAATTAACTATTTCAATTACACTCTTAACACTAAAAATTATTTCCAAAAACATTCTTTATTATAAATTTTCCTACTTCATTCTAAATATCGTAGCTACAATGTTGGAAAAAAAATTGCAGGCTATTCTACCTTTGTCAGATTATTTTTTAGTTTATCAACCTATAAACCATAATTAAATTAGGGAAATCACTATGCATTAATAACCTTATAACTTTCTTTATCGACAAAACATTGTTTAATTTACCTGACATATCAGGGTTGGTATATTTATAATTTTATTTTAGTTTACTTGTTTATTCATTTTAGTGTTAAAAAAATTAATTTTTTTTTAGAATATGCCAAACCTGATATGCGAGGTACATTTCAATAATATATTTTTGATAAAGTTATAAGGCTATATTAGAAAGCATAAATGTAACAATATTAGAAAAAGTGAATTAGTTAGGTAAGAAATAAGTAATTTAACACAATATGTTAAAATTTAATTGAATTTGTATAGTGTTTTCCCTGATTCAATTATGGTGTGTAGGTTGATAAACTAAAATATCATCTGACAAATGCAGAATAGCCTGCAATTTTTTAACAATATTGTAGCTGTGATATTTGTAATAAGTTAAATTAATTGATAATACAGAATGTTTTTTGAAGTAATTTTTAATGTTAAGAGTATAACTGAAATTGTTAATTAATTGTGACTTGAGGATAACCAAAAATTTGCTATAGTTGAAACTAATGGCTTAAATTGCCTTGGATATGACCCTTATTCTTCAATGAACCATTGATAAACAGATATTGTATCCATGACAATTTTAACTAATTTTTGCCCAACTCTGCCGGAAGGGCGAAGTGGAATAATAAGCTAATTAACATCTCGAAACTTAACTTGATGGATACATATCGTTATAATTGATCAATAAACCAGTCCCAAACAAGATTTCAAATTATATACAAATGTTTAATGTTACTTACATCATAATTTTGTTTGATTCTTGTTGGATTGATACTTTTTGGAATAACCGCTACTCCATATTCTATCATATACCTCAGGAGGACTTGAGAAGGCAGCTTGTTATACTTCTTTGCAACTTCTTTAATTATAGGATCTTCTAAAGGAGACAAAACTCGTAACCTAAAAATTGAGTGATGAAATTTGTTTGTAATCTTTAAAGTTTTAGAAGTTAAATCTAAGTCAGTGTTACATAGAATTTTAAAAAGTTAACAGAAAGGTGTGGATGATTCTAAAAAAAAATAATAATTATAATTATAGCAATCCTGAAGTATTCTTAAAAACGAAAGTATTCCTTTATGCCTGTTTAACCAAAATTTTTGCCAATTTTCCAATGTTGCTCCAGGTAAGTAAATTTTTTCTTTAAACACTGCTCTTCTTTCTGTTAATGAAAGTTTTAAGGTGAGATAAGCCCGATACTAATTATTAAGTGTGTTTTGATTTTAAATAATAAATATATAATATCCATTTAAAAAATTCCTTTCCTTCTACCAAATTTCTTTTTTTGCGGTATCAAAGCACTCAATTATAATAAATTCCTTCTGTAATAATCAACTTAAAATTTTTTTTTTAAAGTTATGTTGATATAACATAAAGATCCATATAAATTTCAGGTAAGGACTTATAGTACTAAATAATTATTTGAAATTTATTGAAGATTTATATCATCACCATAGCAACATAAATTTTATAGTATTTTAAAGTTGATTTTTGTGAAATAATATACTACTGAGTTGTGTCACTTTACTGGACCTTTTTAAAAAATGACGTACGATTGCAATTTGCTCTAATTAAAAAAAAATGTATTACTAATTATAAAAAAAAAAAAATAAAAGGTATCTTTCATGGGAAATGTTCATGACCTTATTTGTATATAACTATTTTGTTACCAGTCATCGATATAATTATTTATATATAGAGAGAACTTTCAGCACTGGTTTGAGTCAACCAATCAAAACTTTGACTATTTTCAATGAAAATAAGCCATTTCTTTGAGCAACAACTGTTGTAGTCAACAAAAAGGTAAGGAAAAATTGATCTTATAAGAATTTTTTATTTACCCAAAGAATTATAAGTGCTAGGCTGCTACAAAAGTTTGTCAAAGTACTGAAGAATATAAAGTGTATCATGGCACATCAACTATTTTTTTAAAAAATATTATTGTGGACGAATCCTAGAGTAAATTATGTTGGAATATAGAAGACAAACCTGAAACCTTGAATTTGGTATGATTCCGTATTGGCCTTTAGTTGTTTAGTTAATTGTCATATAATAACATAAGTAATACATCGTTTTGTTTGCTATATATTTATTTATCATTGCCTAATGAATCATGATAGGTAAATGTATTGCTTTTACTTTGTCAACTTTTAATGACTATAATAATTTACATGTCTTGTAATTTTCCTCTTAATATGCTATCTTACTTAGTTTTTGTGAAAATACATAAGAAACAAGTTGTACCAATCAAAACGGTACAACAGAACTTTGTATAGTTAGAAAGGAGTGAAAATGATTGACAGTTAAAATGTCAATGTAATTTCTTATTCTATTTTCTTTTATGATTTTTTTATTTCTATGATCTGCCTTCTTTTATATTTTTTCTGCAATAAAATTCATAAAAAGTATTTATTATAATTACTTCTTTTTTATATTTTGTATTTGTATTTTTACCTGTATATATCTGTATATTATATACATATACAATATACATATACGATATATATATATCGGGGTGCCGAAACCCAGAAACTTTTGATAAAGACCGAATACATAAGTCATGATTCAATTTTTTATCAATTCCAAACTTAATAAAATTTTCCGGATATTCAGACATGACAGTTAACATAGTGGTCAGACTGGCAGTCTTGAACTTGACTCCTCAAAACCCACCTCCAGTGGTGACAAAGATAGTTCCACTGCTACCAGAAACCACAATAGTGGAAAGATAAAAGTTTTTAAAAATCCATGATATTTTAGAAATAGAAAGTATCATCAATTTAAAACATAAAATTCTATAAAATTATTTTTGATGTGTAAAAAAAAATAATAAATTGGTTGTAAAATACAATTCAAATAAGATGAGCTATATTTGTGTCAAGTACCAAATATGTTGAATTTTTTAAAGATATTACTTGATATATTCAATAAACCACTAAATACATGAGAATTGTATCATTAAAATAATAATACACAATAATCTCACCCCTCAGTAGGAACCCCTACTTTCTCCAAAAATGCCTTATGCCCTGGAGAGCCGATAGGAGCGTAAGCACAGACAGTCACACCATTCTGTTTGCAGAAAGATACCAACTCTTTCTGCTGCAGGTAAATATGTAATTCCACTTGAAGGTTTGCAGGGGGAATACGACAGCTATCCAGAATTCGTTTAATTTGGCTTTGGTTAAAATTGGATATACCAATACTTTTAGTACGACCTGCATCAACTTGTGCTTCCATGCCCTAAAAAGAATCGTTCATGAGTGTTATTGACAAGACATTAGTTGGATTTTCACTATTTCCCTTTTAAATATTTATAACAAATACTTCCAGGAGTAGTTTATATGAAAAATATGACTAGGATGAAGAGGATAAAGCTTGAGAAAAGGCCAGTATTGCCATTAGGTCTAAATATAGATAATATATATATATTACAATACAATTTTTTCCTCAATCATTTTAATTGATATTAATTAATTAATTAATTAAAAATAATTCCCACAAAAAAAATATATTGACAACCATAATAAAGTTGCCCATAATAAATTGTTTGCATATTAAACATTAAAAACAAACTTCAAGGAAGCATCTCATGCAGATAAGTAAAATTTTTATTAAAAACATTTATTTATAGCATCTATCTGACAGGAGAAAATCAAAATTTTGAAATTAACTGAATAATTTTTAGGAGTTGAATTTTAATTTATCAAATAAAAACCTTTAATTTTGAGAAATGGAAATATTAACTTTTGATAAATACTCCTATGTTATTTTTGTTTTGATTAATTTTAATTTTTATTTATTAAATTGAATAACTGTTATTTAATCAAATAGATCTGAAAAAAAAAAGAATGCATTGAAATTAACATTCTTGCAATGTAATTTTTTTAAAACATTGTAACTTACTTTCCATAGTTCCAAGAGATCGGTAGTTTTGTCCAGCAGTATTTCTCCCTTTTCATCAGTTGGAAACATATTATCAAAACCTTTATTTACAAGTCCTGCCGCGCAATGGATCAAATATAAATCCACATAATCGAGTTGCAAGCCTTCAAGTGACTTTTTCAGAAATGATTCTACATCTTCACGTCTATTACCAATAATTGGTAACTGTAACATAAATAGATCAACAGTCAATGATAGATAGTCATAATTAATGAAGTGTATATACAATTAGATGTTTAAAAATCTTGAATGTACCTTTGTAACAATGAAAAGTTCTTCTCTAGTAACTTTTCCACTGGCAAATATTTTTTTCAATGATGCTCCAATAGCAGACTCATTTTGGTAAGCAAATGCTGTATCAATGTGTCGGTAACCAGCATCAATTGCAGCATTCAGGGCGATATCAATTTCTTCTGGTGTCGACTAAAATTAAAATAACTAAGCATGAATTTTTTTTTTTTTTCAAAATTTAGTGTTAGAATTGTAGCAAGTAAACAGGATTGTAAATTCTTGTTTTATTTCAGAAAAAAATATTTATTTACAAAACTAGATTGATGAACTTCTATTCTAGTTCACTAAACTATTTTTTAACCTTATTAAAATGTGATGTTCAATCCCTAAAAAGAAAAACAAGAAGTGTACATTATAAAATACTGAATTAGTTAATTGAATTTTCACTTGGAGAGACCTTGTCTCTAATGAAATTGTTTCATATGTTATATTCATGAATTATCTTGTACTATTATAATTTTTTTTTTTTGTTGCTTCAAAAATTCGTTGTTAAGGGTTTCTTGAGGAGTGAAAAAGGACTATCGACATCGTTCGTGACTAGTTAGAAAAAAAACAGTTTAACAATACTTAACAAAGACATGGACTGATTGAATGCGATCGGAAGAGGTCTGGTTGTGTGAAAACCGTTTTCTGCTTCAGTTATTTAGCTAATCCTTCCATAGTTCATATTTTTTTTATTGCTATTAACAATGAGGGATGTATGATTATTCCAAATGAAATTTTTTTATTAAAAATTAATTATCAAAGCTATGTTACACTGTTTAAATGAGGATAACGCCTAGCTGATATTAAAAGTCACTTCATTGTACTTGGATTTATCACATTTAGTCAAAAGATCCATTTTTGAGAAAATCGATCGTGTAAAGTGGCACTTCTGGTCAATCGATTTTATCGAGAAAGTTCCGTTAATACTCCTAGCATACTTACAGCCTTTTTTTTTTTTTATTTTATATTTTAGTTTCACCCGACATTTTATTTAGCTAGACTCTTTACAAACACAGAACATTTTGTGAGAGCTTGTTGTTTGGAATCAGACCTGTATTTCCGTTAACAACTCTGATTTGAAATTTTTCACAATCCTAATACTTACCCATAGTATATATTCCATGTATATGTAAGAGAAAGGAAAATGGAAACTTGATGATTATGTTGAAGGTGGTAGTCCAAGGATTTGTTACATATCTGAATGATATATTTATACATGCCTCCAATTCCTTGTACAGCAAACCGGTGTTGTTCACATTAAATATTTCTTCCAAAACTTTAATTCATTTGAACCCTTCTCCTATCTGATCGCTTAAACCTCTTAGGTAGGAAGAACCTTCAGAAAATTAGTCACGCCTATGCAAAGCAAGCTTTTAAGATTGCTTTAAAATATCATTGAATAATGGCACATATGACAAGTGGTGTGGTGTCATCCGGAAATTTCACCACCCCCTCCTTTAGGTATTTCAATTTTAAAATACTAAAATATACAGTAATACTAAAGAACTTTTTTGGCTAGAAAAATCATATTTATCATGTATTTTAAAGGTTGAAAATAAAAAAGTCATAAAATGAAATAGTTCAAATTTTTACAAGATTTTATAATGTGTATTTTGCTTCTACTTACAAGTGCCACCTGGAATGGGCCTTTATGGTACGACTGTGGTAACTTTTTGACAAACCTCCTGAAGGGGCAGGAGGGTACAGCTCCCCCCTCTTAGAAGTGATAAAAAATTATTAATTTAATAAAAATTAATTTTTTTTTAAAGCAAATACTAATGGTAATAACTAACAAAGCACTTCAACAATGTGCTTTTCTTACATCCTATTTAACAACAATTTCCCACATAAAGTGACAACTCTTTGATTCTTACGTTAACCCTGTAATCAAGTTCCTCCTGTTCTAAAATCTTCTTATCCTACTCCACCTCTTTTTCAGTACAGGTCGATTCCGTATATCCCCATTCATTCATCTTCATTTCAGAAGCCCAATTTCCTGTCACATCTTTTACCTGGTTTTATTTTTTAACTTCTTACCCGCATACTTAATTTTATTACTTTACATTTTTTGTTTGCTATCCATTCCTTTTCTTTTGTATTTATATATCTTATTTTTAATTTATATTCATATTTTACTTCTAACTTTAGTATACTTACATTCTAATTACTTTATTATTATTAATGTTTCAATTATATAATTTATAGAACTCCACTATTTATTTTGTATTTTGTCTTTTTTTCAACACATTATATTTATTGTATACATTCTTTCAACTTCATTTATTTTGTCTATTCTATCACTGTATATTTATAATATTTTTTTTGTATATAATGTCTTGCCCCTTCCCTATTATGTATATTATCATTTAACAGTTGTCTATTTTTAATATTTTCTTTAATTTTCTGTACTGTTAATTATTTTCAATGTAACGTACTTTAACTGTCAATCCCCACTTCTCTATATAGATTCTGTCAAACAGTTCACTTTGGCACTGACTCACCTTGACTTCTAGTCTGTAAGGTACATTGATTTTATTCTTATCCCCCATTTTCTATCTCTTAGTTTGTACTTTATTATATATACCTTCTTTTTATCTGTTATTATTTCCGTTTCCATTTATTGTCTTTAAACTTTTATTATTCTTATTTAGTTTTCACGTTTCACTGTAGATCTTTTTAATTTTTCATTTACTTTTATCATTCATGTTTACATCATTTAAGTGTTTGTATCTTTTTTAGCCCTGATGAAGGCCTGCAATGTAGGGCAAAACATTGGCTCAATATAAATAGTTTAATAAATATATGAGTTTCTCATTGATCATCTCTCCTTTTCTATTTTATTTAAACAATAAAAACCAGTATCGAAAATGTGAAAAGATTATATATAAAATACAAATTTTTTAAAATGTAATTTAGTGAATTTATTTTATTTTTTTCCCTAGATTTTTAAGAATTATAAATGTGTAAATAAACTGAATGCATAATATAATACATATATGAATAAAACAATAAAGTTAATGTGACAAATTATTACACATTTTATATAGCAGATGAGTTACTGTTTTTTTGAGCAAATAACTATTTGGTTATTTTGCCCTTTTTAGATTTATGTCTATTTGCTGTTGTAATCTTGTTTTGGTGTCACAATGTTTTATCAGTACTATGGGTTGATGGTGGAAGTGGCTTTTATTATAACTCTTGGTGTTAAGAGGTATCAATCTTCTGCTCCACTTTACTATATATACATATATATTAATATATTTGTATTGATGATTTCAATTTATCTCATTTGATGGGCTATTGTTTTGATTATATATACCATAATTTTCTTAAATTCCGCACAGCTCCAGATGTTTTGTATCATAAATTTAGTGACTTAGTGATAGTTTTATTTGTGATGTCTAATATTTTATTTTAAACTTGGATGATTAATTAATTATATTTAAAATGAACTTGTTTAAATATCGATAATACTAATCCCTTATAAAAAGAAATGAAATATTTTCTTTCTGTATATTTCTGTTTTGTATATCTTTTACATTTCTTTCTGGTATAACATCAAAGTGTGGCAAACACCTCTATTGTTCACATACTGAGGGAAAAGTGTTAATAAATTACTTTTGAAAATAATGATTTCAGTGATATCCTATGAATTACAATCATTATACTAAGTTGTGATTTATATTTATTATTATAATTATATTTACTAAATTTACATTTATTTTTGGGTTTTATATGAAGAAATTTACATTATTATTACAGTGTTTAATACATACTTCACAATATATATTGTTTTTATTATGTAATTTTGTAAATATTATGTTAGTTATTAAATATTGTAAGAAATGCAAGATTTTTGGAATTCTGTACTTCTTATCTTCACTATTTTAAGCAAACTGTCCAGTTCTACTTTCAATACTAATTCATAGTGCCATCTGTCATTGCCATCAAAGACATTTTGACAAATCGTCCAGCTGAAAATTCGTTAAAATTAAAAATTCATAGTTATAGTAGCTCATCTATGAGTTTTAAATTTTCCAAGAAAAATAAGAAACATTTATGTTTGATTCATAAATAATATCAATTAAAAATACATGCGATTTTTTTGCAACTTCGACACTGTATATCTTTTTTTGCTGTAGATATTAGAAATTTGATTATTTGAAGTAATTTTTAGAACTCTTGGGGGGGGGGGAGGGAGGAGGGACAACAGAATTACCAAAAACTAAAAAAAAAATTTCCCAAAATTTTGGGAAAATTAAAAAATCTTTTCGTTATAATATTTCATAATATTTACAAAATTACATAATAAAAACAATATATATTGTGAAGTATGTATTAAACACTGTAATAATAATGTAAATTTCTTCATATAAAACCCAAAAATAAATGTAAATTTAATAAATATA
>NW_027109538.1:481412-501585 GCF_000696795.3 Halyomorpha halys
CGGGGGGTGCGGTCAGCAAAGAACAACATAAATAAACAAAACCATATTTATTTATGTTGTTCTTTGCTGACCGCACCCCCCGACAAACTTCTCCAAGCATTAATCTACGGTCAACTATCTACACCTCATCTTAAACATACTAGAATTTTTTCTTGAGTCACCCTTGCTGTATGTGGTCGCGTATTGTCGAGTAAAAGAATGAAGTTTTTGCGACTGAAGAGTGCAGGACGCTTTTCATGGAGTTCCTCTTGCTCACGATGAATTTAATCCCAGTATACACACAATAAAATCTTTTTGCCGTGGATGTTGCTTTCGGATCTGGTAGGGCTTCATCCTTGTCACTGGACAATGGCACTGTCTTTTTCTGACGATATTGTCATAGTTAACCCATTTTTCATCACCTGTTACAATCAAATTTAAAAAAAAGGTTCAATTTTTACCTTTGAGAGCAGACTTGTGGCTTTTTACTTGCGATCTTCTTTATTCCGTTCACTGAGATTGTGAGGTAACCATACTCCTACATGCTCCATACTCCTTACTGACTTTCCATAATTTCTTCAGGTAACGGCTAACAATTGATTGTGATGTACTCAACCTTTCTGCTATACCTTTTGTTGATTGACATGACTTTTGTTCAAATGTTGCCGTTAAAAGGTAAAAGTCGGAAGGACGTCCCACCCTCGGTTCATCTTTTAAGGTCGTATCTCCAGAACGGAATTTTATAAACCAATTTCTAACTGCCCGATCAGTTGTTAGTTCGTCATCATAGGGACTGTATATTTTTACAGCTGTTGACTTGGCACTACTGCCTTGTTTAAATTCTTCTTACATGACGAATATGTACTTTTCGATCCTACATTTTAGAGGTTAAAAAAACAAAAGTTTAACGTAACGTGCTTCTGATTAAATAGTTGACAAAAGACAAACTGAGGCCTCGCCTACATAGTGAAAACAAATACTTGTTGTCATGGTAACTCATAGCGGATAGATACGAACAATAGATTCTACGAGTACTTAGCTGGATCGGAAGTTACTTATGACTTGACCTATCAAACAAATTAGCTGCTCAAAAACCGTTTAAGGACCGCCAGAAATATGTTTCCGTGGTAAGTTGGGATTCATATTTTGTATTAATATTCATATATTTGAAAAAAAATAATTATTTTTTCGGTTTACAACATTTTACTCAATGGAATAAATAGGTTAAGGTACTTACTTATTGGACGCGGAATCTAAAGCAACAGTTTGTCTCATTTGAATGCATTTTTTAGGATTTACTAACAGACCTATATTTGAGGATGTATATACATAATTGGACACTATTGAAATTTTTGTATCTATTAAATATAAATTATTAAATTATATATTGATATCAAAGTTATAAGATGGTTACTATAGTAACATAAATGATAACAGCTAGCTGCGGTGTATAATCATACAACTGGTTCATTTTAGTTTATAGTTTTTTTTTTATCCACAGAGATAATTTATTTATTGAGATGTTGACTGGCCTATTAAAATAAATTTTTTTTTTTTTGAAAAATCAATAAAATAGAAAGAATTTCAACATGACTCAACAAATCTACACCAAAATCAATAGTGGTTAGGGCTATATAAACTCCACCAAAGGACACAAATCAAATCTAATTAAACAAATTGGAACTAGAGATATAAAATAAAATTTTTGATACGTTTATTATTATTTGAAACTAATATTTCGCTCTAATAAGGGAGTTAATGAGGTTACGGAGTTCTAAATTTTGTGAATGAAATGAGGAGACATTGAGCTTTCCAACAGTTGTATTAACGTATAGTACAAGAATCCAAGAGGAGAAAAAAGGCAGTTATCTCACATCAATTTTTGATTACTTTAATGAAAACTATGTATAATTAATAGTCAAAATGGATGAGTCTGCCAAGTATAGGTAGGGGGAATAAAAAATGGCGGCTGTTTCAAAGCGATAAAAAAACTAATTTTTCATTCGGAGCTCTATATCTTAAAATGTAGGAACAACACAAGAAAATCTAAGAGAACATCATTTAAAGAAGAGCAAATTTGCTAAAATATGAGCCATAATAGAGTTATTTATGTTAAATAGTTTTCGAGATATAGCTTTTTAAAAACCAACATTTCATGAAAATGTTGTATGGGACGTACTGAAATATCAGTAGTTAGTGAATTTATTTTGAAAAATTTATATCTTACAAACCATTTGACGTACAGATGTTTATTAGCACTAAAATTAAAGCTAGTTTAATGAGCTATAAAGTAGTTTATTTTGTTTATCTTTGTAGGAGTAATAGCTTACATGTAATTTGCTAAAATAAATTGATTTATAGTTGTTCAGACAAATTTTCATTTGCCAAATTTATATTCATATGTGAAGATCATAAAAACTACTACTACAAAGTTAAATTTCTTTTATTCTGAGTGTTGGCAGACATATGTGCGCCTTATGGATCTAGAGATGTATTTTTTCAAAAATCCGACATTTTATACGAACAACTAGAAATAACCATTTTGTGAGTTTATGTTATCAAATATCTTGATATTCCATTAAACTAGCTTTAATTTGAGTGCTAATAGACATCTGTACGTCACTTAGTTCCTGAGATATAGATTTCTCAAAATAAATTAACTAACTACTAATCTTTCAGTAGATTTTTAAGAAATTTTGCATTTTAAAAAGCTATATCTCGAGAACTATTTATAGTAAATAACTCTATTAGGGCTCATATTTTAGCAAATTTACTCTTCTTTACATGACGTTCTCTTAGGTTTATTAGTGTTGTATCTACTTTTTTAAGATATAGAGCTCCGAATGAAAAATTAGTTGTTTTTTATCGCTTTGAAACAGCCGCCATTTTTTATTCCCCATAGCTATACTTGGCAGACTCATCAATTTTGACTAGTAATTGTACATGATTTTCATTAGAGTAATCAAAAATTGGGGTTAGATAACTGCCTTTTTTTCTTTCCGGCTCTTGTACTATTAGGAATTGAATAAAATGCAGAGGAGTTAGAAGATCTATATGAACAATGGTTCCTGGAATAAATAAAAAAATCCTCTGAATAAATCAAGGTTGAAATTTCATTTTTTTTTATTGGTATTTATAGGTTTCAGACGAAGTTAACAAGGATTATGATTTGGTTTTAACCAGAAGAAAAAATGGTTGACCTACTTTAGTGAAATAATTGAATCAGTAATATGTTTTCTTATTCTTTAATAAGAGTCGAATCGATTGGCATATAATAACCAAGGAAAAAGGTATACTTTTTGAGCTATTCGCCTAAATGCTTAATGTCGTTAATAACTTATTCTTTACTGAAAAAAATCGAACCAACATATAATCTTTCCGGGAACATTCTGAACATTTAGCAAGTATCCCTATCGGATGAACGGTATGGCAGTGCATTAAGGACAAACAAGCAAAAAATGATTTTTATATATTTGATCTGCAAAAAACAACATAATTCGTTACTTTATTAAGTTAATTAACTATTTTGTTCTGCAAGAAATTGGTTTACTTGTTTAAATGTTAGAAACTATATATTATATAAAACTATATTAAATAATATAAAACTATATTTTAAATAATAGAAACTAATTTTTAAAATTCATTATAGAAGTATATGTACAACATATTTCTTTTTAAAACACCACATTTTTTATGAAAGAAAAGAAAACTAATTGGCATATTTTTCAACATCTCCAGCATTTAAAATGAGTGTTGGCAAGCTATTTAACTACAAGGTTACTAAAAAAAAACAATTTTATTAATTTTTAAACAATGATAAAAATTTATTTAAGATGACAATGTTTTTCTCAACGACGTAAGATAGTAAAGCAATTTAATGCAGATAAGAAGAATTGTAAGAAACCACTAAAATATTTTTTTATTATCTATTTCTAACTAAAAATGAGGCACTCAATCGTAAAACATGGTAATTGACCGAATACAATTTTATTATGTTAAAAGGTTTGTTAATTATGATGATGTTTTACCTTCAATCAGCAGTCACTTACTATATCTTAATATTAATATTGCTGACTTGAGAAAACAAATTTTCTAAAGATTTTTCAACAACTTATGAAGTTATCCTTAGGAAAAGCCGGTGTTATAAGTAATATTGTAAATTACAAAACTGATACAAAAAAACTAAATATAAATACACACTTTCCTCAAGGTAGTATCCTTGGTCCCATCCTCTACACCGTCTATACAGCTGACATTACCAATCCTACCAATCCTAACACTATCCTCACCACGTATGCCGATGACATATGTGTGCTCGCAGTTAATAATAACCCATTATTTGTATTCCAAAATCTCCAATCCCATATCACAGCCCGCGAAGAATGGTGTCGTAATTGGAGGATTAAGATAAATTCCAACAAACCCCATCAAATCACCTTTACCCTTCGTCATAAACCTACTGACTGCCCTACAGTTTCATTTAATGATGTTACTCTTACCCCTGTCGAACAGATCTGTTGTCTTGGACTACATTTGGACAAACGATTAACCTGGAATCCTCACACCAGACTGAAAAGACAGGAAACTGAACGTCGATTTCGACTATTACAGCACTTACTATACAAACGGTCTAAACTTCCAACACATAACAAAAGACTGATCTACATGACTGTAATAAGGCCAATCTGGACATATGGAGTAGAACTTTGGGGCTCCACTCCACCATCGGATTTCTCTCGTATCCTATCCTTACAAACGAAAATCCTTCGTAAAATGCTCAATGCTGCTTACTTTGTCACAAATAAAATCATAGATAAAGACCTTGATGTTCCTTATGTATTCGATCTAGCACGAATCAGATATCACTCCTTCCATTATAAACTCACTAACCTTGCATCCTCTTCCATTCCTGACAATCCTCCGATTGTGAAAAGAAGATGGCCTGAAAGATGGCGCCTGAAAAGAAGATGGCCACGAGACCAGCTAATGTAAAATGTCATTAGAGTGCTACCAATGGGTAGTTTCTTTACACGCCTGTAACACTCAAATTTAACTTAGATCAGATTTATTGAATTGATTGAAGTGATTAGATCAGAATTGAGTGGAAGAGGTTTTTAATTAAATCCGTGTTAATTTGTTCCCGTTCTTGCTGTAAAAGATCCTTGAGGTGGTGTCTTCCGGTCATTTGATGTTTTCGAACATTTTTATCGAAAATATGCCAGAAATTTTCAATTATGTTTAAGTCAGGAGACTGTAGAGGGATATGAAGTTGTTGACGAATGTTAAATATCAACCACTCTTTAGTTTGTTTGCTGTATGTTTCGGATCATTATAATGCATAAACATATACCGATCCTGAATTCCTAATTTGGCTGCACTGGCTTGCAGGTTATGGCACAAAATCTTGAGATAATCTTCTGCATTTAAAATCCCTTGAATAGGCACGAGATTCCCTACACCATTATAAGCCACGGATCTCCAAACAACTACACTCCCACCTCCATGTTTTACAGTCTCAGACGTTTCGCTTCCTGAATTCTTCACTTTTCCTTCGCCATATCGTCTTTCTGCCGTCAGATCCAAACAAATTAAATTTACTCTCATCAGAGAATAATACATTTTCCCCAAAACTGTTGGGCTTGTTGATGTAATCCCTAGCAAATAGGAGCCATTTTTCGCTATTGGTTTTTACTGATATAATATTTCATTCTCGGGACCCTGCTGTAAATGTTAGAAAAATTTATTCCTAACAAATTTACTAAAATTCTGCTATTTCGCGATACGTAATTATACATAGTTCACTCACTTGTTTTTGGTCTTAGGATCGGTTAAATTAAAACGAACTTAATAGATCGAAATATTTAATAATATTGATAGAAAAAACAGAATTATACTCAAGCATACGAAAAGGAGCAAGTAAACAAACCTATTATGCAAATAGTTTTTTCCTTGTGTGTATATTATGTTTAAATACATTTTTATTATGATCAATATTTTTAATTGAATTTATACTGTTTTTTTAAAAAGTTTGAATTGTAATTTTTATTAAGGAACCTCAAACTATTTTATTATTATTTAAATTCATTATATAAGGAACAGACAAGGTGTTCAAATACTTTCTTCGGTCACTGTGTGTCCAAAGACATAATGCCTAATATAACTTGACATTGGTGTGTGCTTAAGGGACAGATGAATGTTTAATTGTTAATGTGTACACTATTTAAACAAATGTTTTGTAAATTTTAATTAGTGTGGGTGTATGACAATATTTCACAAAGACATAGATGGACTTAACAAAATGAGTTGTTGATTGAGGTTTAAAATGTATACATAAAAAATTGTGATAATGTTAAATTAATTGTTATAATTGTAGAAACTTTAGAACTTGAAGATGGTGAAACCCGAAACGTAGTAAAAAATATACAGAATAGTGATAATGTTCTAAATGGAAGTTTTTTTTCACCTTAACATATTAAAAAATAAAATAAAATAATGTTTTATGACCGAAAGTTTTATATGTATACAGAACTATATTATGACTCACCTGCCAAGTGCCTAAGCCCACAACCGGCATCTTCATCTTTCCGGAGGTTACCACACTCTTAGAGTCGATTTTGGTCATCTTGCGAGAAGAACTAGTACACAATTGACAAAACTGCCTCTACAACGCTGAACTGAATTAAAGGAGGGAGATAGATTGGTATTTATAGCGGAGGGGATAGGATGGAGGGGCGAATGGAGTCACGATAACGGCCGCTTGATCTAGACAACCATCCACTTCAGTTTCTTGCAAAATATCTGATTACTTCAGGTAAATAAATATAGTTATAAGCTGAAAGGTATTCTAAAATCTAATACCTGAGGTTCAATCGCCTTATGTTTCTTAAAGAAATGTTTCCTATTACCCCGGGAGAGGCGTATCCTTCAGCATTTTGCTCATGTGGGTTGTAGTAATTACTCAATAATTAAAGTTACAATTACAACTACTAATTGTAATCATTTTCATAACTATTTTTTATTTAAACAAGTAATTGGATTTATGAATACCAACTACAATTACTGTAACTATAAAACCAACAAAATACAGTTACAGTTACTAACTACATTTGTTTAATTGTAGTTGCAATTACATAACTAGTATTTATTAGTTGAAAAAGTAGTTAATACGAAAGTATTTCATTACTGCTGGATACCTCCTAAGTTCCTTATTTTAAATCATGAATCGATGTAAGAAGATCTTAGATCTTTTATGAAGTTTGGATTCTACTGCCCCTACTGGAAGAGCTAGAATTTACAATTTCAATTTAAAATTGCATTGAAAGTAATCGCAAAAATGTTTTTCATCAATTTATCCAATTATATATATATAAAAAAATAGTAGAAATCGTCTACCAAGAGATAAATGTACAGGGGAAAAAAAGTAGGACACTCCTGCCAGGTTTAACAGTGCTACGTTTTTTGAGCCGTAAAAACAAGTTTTATAGTTTGTCAAAACCGTGCACAACTGTACGTAAAGTCCATGAGCTAAAGAGAAGAAGAAAAGAAATTATTTTTTAGGCATTATTATTACTTTTTTTAGATTAATTATTTTATATTTTCTTGTTTGAGAGTGGTTTAGTTTATTCTTGAATAATACAAATTTGATCCTTTTTTTTTTTCTCTCAACTTTATTCTTTACAACTCTTCCAACGTTTCGACCCAATCTCAAGGATACCTTGATATTGATGTCATTTTCTTTTTTCAAATCTTAAAAATGCAGGATAATTGCCTTTGTCCCATATATTCTTTTCTAAATAACTTTTTCCTAGATTTAAACCTTTTTTTAAAAAATTTTCTTCCTTACTTCATTTTAAGATTTTAAGTTGCAAATGTGAATGAAGTAAGGAAGAAAAGTTGTTTAAAAAAGATTTAAATCTAGGAAAAAGTTATTTAGAAAAGAATATATGGGACAAAGGCAATTAGCCTGCATTTTTAAGTTTTGAAAAAAGAAAATGACATCAATATGAAGGTATCCTTGAGAATGACCTGAGGGTCGAAACGTTGGAAAAGGTGTAAAGAATAAAGTTGAGAAAAAAAGAAAGGATCAAATTTTTATTATTTAAGAATTATTTTTTTCTTTAGAAAATAGCTCAATTTTTTACTTATACTATACAAGGGATACAGTAAATGTTAAATAAAATAAAAAAGTAAGTATTGAAGTATTTAAGATGCCCCCTTAAGTATATTTTATTCGAGAATAGCCTAAAATTTTCACTCATTTTTCATTCGGAGCTTCATTTGTTTTTAAAACTATCGAAAACACTAAAAACCATATTGCGCATTATTTAAGGTTGTGCAAATTCTTCTAAATATGAGCTATTTATGATCAATAGTTTTCTAGATACAGTTTTTCAAAAAGCAATATTTTTTCTAAATAACGAAAAATAAATATTTTGTAATAATTTATATTGGAGAATATCAAGGCAGCTGCTGCTTCTAGGAAGATTAACAGCTACATTATTTTACATTCAACTAGCTTTAATTTGGGCTCTAATAGGCAACTGTACGTCTAAAAATTCCTGTGATATAGTATTACATAAACCAACATTTTTTTCCCCCCCGAACAACGAGAAATCAATTATGCGAATTTATTTTTGGGAATATCATAGAAACTGCTAATTAATGGCCCTGATAGCGTCTAAGCAGCCCTGTCTGCCATTATAATTTAATAGTTTGGACATTTTTAGTGAGTTAGTGAATCATTACAGTTCGGAACCAGACTTTTTTTGTGTTTCCACTTTATTAAGAGCAGTTCCGACTAATTAGTGGCCCTGGTAGCGTCATTAGCAGCCCTGTCTGCGTTCATTTCGTCGGCTCGCCTAATACCTTAATGCAACTGTTGGATATTCGGACCATCAATGAGCCACTACACCAACTCTGGACTATTGCAGCGATTTATTCAGCAACAAGAGCTGCGACCTATCTCGGCAGCACTCTTCCTCGGATCTATCGGAGTGGAGCATATGTTTCGTCGAGCAGTATTTATTTTATATATTTATTTGTTTGGTTATTTGTAAATTAGTTTATTTTATTTTCATTTTCATAATTTATCGAACTATTTTATTTTTATCTGAGAGGCCTTTTTATTTTTACTTGTATATTTTGTTTATGTTAGTTTTTGGTTTTTAAAATGTTTAAATTGAACCAAATAAATGTTTAATCCAAGCCAGTTTGTTTTTTGTTCATTTTTAAAGCCTTTCAACAAAAAGACATAGTCGATTTGAGGTAGCTTTAACATTATTTGGTGGAAACACAGAAAAGGTCTGGTTCCGAACTGTAATGACTCACTAACTCACTAAAAATGTCCAAACTATTAAATTATAAGGGCAGACAGGGCTGCTTAGACGCTATCAGGGCCACTAATTAGCCGGAACTGCTCTAAAAAACTAAGATGGTCGGTCCGTTGCCAGGATGACGCCTCTTAACAACAATTATCACCCCTAGCAACTGTCTCTATTACTCATTATTACAAACAAATATTATTACACATTTTTCTTTTCAAATAACTAAATCTAAATAAAACAATACAAATAAAAATAAATGTAACTAAATTTAATACTAATAATACTCAAATACTATTTACAATTATTTACAAGGTAATTATATATTATGGCGTTAACAATTACATAAACCAACATTTTTTTTCCCCCCGAACAACGAGAAATCAATTATGCGAATTTATTTTTGGGAATATCATGGAAACTGCTACCAATACTCCTGCTACTAATCCTGAATTGAGAGCTAATAGACATCTGTAGGTTGTTTGAGGACATCTCTCGAGAAGTCAACAGGAGGATAGCAACGGCGAGACGCTGCCTTGCGAAGCATTTTAGAAGCAGGTTTCTCTCTAACAGGACCTGTTTTAACTTATGGGTCAGAAGCATGGACCTTTAAGAAGCAAGATGAAAATAGATTTCTGATCTTTGAAAGATCAATCTTGAGAAGGATTTTTGGTCCTGTTACAGTGGATGAAATTTGAAGAAGAAGGAGAAATGCTAAACTGGCTGGCCTTAATAATGATATAGACTTGGTTAAGTTTATCTAAAGTTTTTTTTCCTCGGGCTCTTGTACTATTATTTTTGTTAGTCATGAACGAGTAGTGGTTTATCTAAGTTCCGACCTTTGCAACAAGACAGAATTTTTTTTATGCCATTATAATGGTCGCATTTTTGAAAAAACAGGTACTTTTTTTATAACCAATCCAGAACGTTATTGAACAAAAGTTGAATTCATAGATTATTAATTACCATATTAAAGGGAGCGCGGTGGCACTACATTATGCTACTAACTCCAAGGAGTTCGGCTGTGGCAGATAATAATTTTCTGTTACACTGTAGCAAGTCAACCATGTGGGTTTTGGAACCCTCCTGGGGTCAACTCCTTCTCATAAAGTGGGTATCCTTAAATGGGAAAACAATCTGGCAGTTTAGCGTGGTTTTGGAAAAAAACACCACGTTTTGTGACCATTGTTCTAAAAACAGTGCTTCCTTACAAACGACTGAATCAATGACCCTTCATGGGTCGTGAAGATACACATTATAATTATCATCAGTGCCATTTTAATCCTTTAAATTTCACTAAGTTACACTTTTAGGCAACTTGTAATACATCTGAAGTTTTTAGTTATAAGCTTCAACATGTATAGCGGCCATTTTGAAAACTCTGGTATACCCCCAGAGATCGTCAACTTCTTACCGTCCTTATTTTCAAACCGTTTTACGTTTCAATCGATTTCAATCCAAAAGAAATAAATTTACGATTACTTCTAGGTTAATTTGCAATATTACTGGACTACTAAGTACGCCACAGTGGACGTGTGCTGGAAAGACGATGAGCGTTCTTCCAGTGCTCATTTCATTTTCATAAACATTTATGTATTTTCGGCAAAATATAAACTAAGCCAATTGTTTGCCTCAATAGAAAATTCTTAGTTTCAATTGAATTTTAAACTTCAGTAGAAAAAGTGAACTTATTGCAATTTGAGTCAGGAGTGGATAGACATTTTTTATGTTTTAATGGGAAAAAAATAAATTTATCTTTTAATTTTTATATACTCCTGTCGAGGTGATTGTGCTAGATTAGATGGTTCTGACTAATATTGAAGATGCGAGGTACCCTGTACCAGAAGGACTCGATAATGCTTGTTCATACAGGTAGGTAATTGATAGGTTACTGTGGATGAATGGACAGCATGAATCTTACAAGAACTAGGCCGTAAGTCCTCGAAGGATGGAAACTTAATTCCGTAGCGAATGAGCCTAGTGGTCGTGAAGGGGAAAACAAGTCATACGGGAACGAGCTGTGAAACATCGCTCTCCAGATTAAGAGCCTGCAGTCGCGATATGGATTGTAAGGCCGCAGATCCTTATGAAAGAAGAGTTCAAAAGATCTTATTGTAATATTTATTGATTCCAATAATACATTTAAGAATATTACAACATTTAATTGGTTCAATCTAAGTATTAAAAATAAATATATATTTCAATATATGATGTTTGCTTGACGATTTTTGTAGTTTTCTTTGTTTTGTTTTTTCTTTTGTCAAGCTGATAGCACATCATAACCCTTTTTAGGTAGTGTTACTTATAAGGACTTAAGAACTCGTGTTGATCAATCTGCTTATCCGTGATTTTGAGAAATATGTTTGGAAAATTTTCATTTGATATTTGTTCAACTGTTTTTAACCAGTTTTTATTGTGTAATCTTTAATTTGAAAATTGTTCCATATCATTTCAGATTTTCTAAACAGTAGCATCGCTTGAAAAAATAAGAGAAAGTCTAAATCAACACTAAAATAAAGTGAAAGTCTCTTAACAGACACCCAGTTCCGGGTAACCTACAGCAACCGAAAGGTTGAATTGAAGGGGCCACCATAATACATTATAGCATATAATAGCCTACAGGATATACTAGCGCCCGTGTGGCTAACAGTCAAAACTAACCTTCTTCAACGCTCTCTGTGGTGAGAAGCAACCCAGACTAGTGAGATAGCTATCTTGTCTTCTGGTAGAAGCGTCCATCTTTTCTTTTTGTTTACTCATCAGTAATATCTACCATGAGTGAGTAGATTTACTGGAGTAGTTCCCAGCAGCAGATGGGAGAGAGAAATAGAAATGCGGAGGGAAGAAAGAATAATGAAGTAAGTCCTCTTGGCAATAATTAACATTTACCACCACATAGTAATCATCATCAACCACCTCATTATCTACAATTCCATAGCCCAGCCATTCAAAATTTACTAACCATCTAATCATAATGTTTTCTTTCGGCCACCCCCTACACCACTAACTTAAACAATAGAATTTTATTTTTCATTCAATCATGTTTCATTTTCAACTATACAGTCCACTCAAACCCAACCAGCCAACCAAAAGTGAAGTGTTCCTGGCATTAAGGTGAAAGTATGCTTCATACGCACCCTTCTACAGCGGAATTCCCTTAACAGACAGTTTATGAATTTAAACCCCTCTATTGCGGAACCTCTCCATTCTGGCTTTTTTTTTTCTTTAAGCGGAAACCAATTTTATTCCCCATCAGCTATTTTCACACCTCTATAGCTGACAGTTATCATAAAACATTAATGGACAATCACGATTTCGGAACTAATGTTGTAATTGATTCTGATGTCTAATGAAACTGAAGAAATGTAGGTAAGTAATGTACAAATTATATTTCGTATTAAAATGAAGCCATCTTGTTTTGTTTTGATTGTTTTATTCTGAATCGTTCCTCAATTTGAATAATAATCTCTTATTATATTTATTTAATATTAACACTTATCTTATTTATTTCATGCCACTTGTTTCACAATTACATTGCCAACTTGAGATGAGAGACATATTGGACTATCTGTTAAATTGGCTATATCTCCTGAATGGTTTCGAAATTTATAAAATTCTTTATAAAGCCAACAAATAACATCACATACAAAATGTTGACACTTCAAACTCAATTTTTACAATAATGTGCAATGCCATAGTACACTACAGTTCTCAAAGTTTTTTATTAGTAATAAATAGTTCATTTAGAAATGTGCAAATATTTCATTAGGATTTCGTAGATAGTAGCATTTCTGGAAAGGTTTAGAGACGTTAAGAACATTGAAACGGTGCCGCTGCAGTCACGAACCAAAGTTGGCGCTTTAACCCGATCGGCTACTGAGTAGGTGGTCGACTTTTATATTGTGGCGGTCTCATTGAATGATAAATTAACCCACCCACCTTAGAATAGTGTCAAAATAATTAAAAAAAAAAAACACTTACAAACAGACCATACGTTAATCAAATCGCCCACTTATGTTCCAATTTAACCAACTCCTCAAGAACCTTCTTGAAACCAATTTGATTAACTTTTATTTTTGAGCATCTTCCCGGTCATTTCTGACATACGGGGGATTATATAGAAGTAACCAACCTATTCTAACCATGGTGGGGGGTCAAGCTTTCATTTCGTGGTACCACCACATAAATGAAAACAGTCGACCTCCTAGGCTTTTTTTTTTTATCCCCCTCCCTTGCCATTTCTGGCATACGGAGTGCGTGGAGCAGTGGGGTAGTGCGCTGGGGTTTGCGCATACCATTGCTCCCAAAGATCACCAATTTTTTTTATTCTTTATTAATTATTTAATTATTAATTTTTTTTACTGTGGTGCCTCCCAGCGCTAGGTTTAGCACCTTACTGATGGAGCTGCACCTTGTCCACTGCATCCCTCTGGGTGCCTCCTGCAGTTACCAGGCTGGTCCAGTCCTCCTGGTCTCAGTCTGGGTCAGCTTCCTCATCTTCTGGTGGCTCGCCGATGTTGGGCGGTCAAGCCCTTCGCATCGTGTAATGAGTGGGGCCCACCACCTCCTTCCACCCGTAAATGAACTCCTTGAAGAAGGGATAATTGGACGAGGGGTCGATGTTCTTTCCAAAGCTCTGCAGCTTTCCCCGAAACCCCCCGTGTCCTGTTAGGATCTGTGAGACCCAATAGTCTGGGAGGACCCATTTAGCCTTCAATCTAGAAAGGAGGGTAGGGAAGAATTGACCACCTAGGCTTAATTCGTTAGCTCCCCGCTTAACCTTTGCTTAACCTCCCGCTTTCGCTGCATTATTTCTAATATAATACTGCTTCTTCAAAACTCACTAAATTCCTTCTTCGTTCTCTTCAAATTCTCAGCCAGGATGATTCCTTTAAACTTAAAGAACTATTAGAATCCATAACATAACTGATAACTTTATCTTGATCTAATTTGATGTCGAAAGTCTTTTTACTAACATCCCCATTGAAAAACTCCTTCATGTTGTAGAGAAAAACTGGAAAGTATTGAATATCAGGCCACGCTCAACCTAACCTCATTTCGAGAATATTTAGAACTTTGTTGTAACTCTGGTCACCTTTTATGATAAATTTTATCTAAAATAACAATAATAACATTATCGAAAACTTTCTTTTATGAGGGCATCATGAAGCTTGTACAACGATGGACCAAGTGCGTTGAAAAGTAAGGAGACTCAGTTAAAAAATGATGTACTTGTAAGTTTCCTATTTCATTACAATAAAATTTTATAACTATATTGGGGATAATAATTGACTTATTTATACTTTTCTTTCGTCACTTGATTATATTTATTCTATACATTCTCCCAATTTTACTTCATCTTTGTATTTTATGTGTAAATTATAATTTCTCCCTCTATTATGTATATTATCATTTGGCGCCCACTGATATTTAATATTTTATTAAATTTTCTAATGCTATCTTTATTTTTACATTATTTTATCTGTTTGCTTTCAAATGTAACCGCCAATTCCTCAGCTTCTCTATCCTGTTGGTTATTGGACATGGATTCGAAAAATTGATATGGATTTGAAAAAAACAAACAATTGTGTAGATAGACGTTTGTTGCTTCCTTTATTTACTGAGCATTTGTACAAATCTTGGATTTGCAGAAAGTGGTGAACGTGCAGATATAGCATTAATTTAGAGTTAATTATCGACTCCTTATTTTTAAGAAATTCTATTATTGTTTAAAATACAGAGAGTACAAGTATTTATCTGTTAACAGTTCTAGAAAAATACTAACTGAGTGCGTGTGGATGGATGAGTGGTCTGCTACTAATTAAAGGCCACCTTGTAAATAAATCAGCCACACGCTTGCACTTGCACAAATTTTCATGGTTTTGTAAACGTGTCGCAGTACCTTAACCTTTTTAGGTCATAGAATATGCAAGGAGGCGGCAACCAGAGTTGACAAATCTTCCCTGAAGTGATTTTGAGAAAAAGTATTTGAAAGATTTTTTTTTACTGCTTTAAACCAGCTTTAAAAATTAATGTTTCCATTTTATTTGGCAATTACACAACAGTTAGCAATCGGTATCAAGTATTAGTATCAAGAGCATGCCACTTGATCCACTCTATCACACCCAACTTGAGATCAAAGAGGCATTGCGATATCTGGTAAATTGACTATATCTTCTGAATGATTTCGAAATTAATAAAGTTCTTTATACAACCAAACGATGGCATGACATTTTATATTGTTGACACTACAGACTAAATTTTCACCTAAATGTGCAATAGTCTGCTTTGGTTCTCAAATAAAATATAAAAAATGGCGGCTGTTTCAAAACCTTAAAAAAAGATTAATTATTCATTCCGAGCTATATATCTTAAAAACTACCAACAAAATTAAAAAATCTAAAAGAACATTATTTAAAGAAGAGTAAATTTTCTGAAATATGAGTCAAAATAGAGCTAATTAAGTCCAATAGTTCTCGAGATATAGCCTTTTAAAAAGCAACATTTCATAAAAATGAACTGAAATATCAGTTGTTACTGAATCTATTTTGAGAAATCTATATCTCATTAACCAATCGACGAACAAATGTTTATTAGTACTCAAATTAAAGCTAGTTTAATGTACTATAAAGTAGTTTATGACCTTTACCTTCACAGGAATAGTACTTTTCATAATATTTTTATATTTCTTGTAAAATAAATTGATTTATAGATGTTTAGACAATATGTTTGATTTATGAAAAACTTTATTTCAGAAACCTTTGGTTATACAGATGTCTGTTTGCACTCAAATTAAAGCCAGTTAAATTTACTATAAAATAATCCATAACGTTTATCTTTGAAGGAGTTGCGGTTGTTATGATATTTGACAAAATATACTCACAGAATTTTAATTTCTAGTTGTTCGTATAAAATGTTGGATTTTTGAAAAAAAAAAAAATATATCTAGACCCACAAGACGCACATATGTCTACCAACACTCAAAATAAAGTAAATTTAACTTACTATAAAATAGTTTATTACACTTATCTTCGTAGGGGTTGTTGTTTTTATGATATTCACATAATATATAATTTGGAAAATGAAAATTTGTCCCAACAACTATAAATCAATTTATTTTAGAAAATTTACTCTACTTTAAATGATGTTCTATTGGATTTGCTATTGTTGTTGGTAATTATAAAGATATAGAGCTCTGAATAAAAAATTAATTATTTTTAACGTTTTGAAACAGCCGCTATTTTTTATTTTCCCTACCAATACTTGGCAGACTCATCAGTTTTGACTAGTAAGCATACATAGTTTTCATTAAATTAATCAAAAATTGGGGTGAGAAAACTGCCTTTTTTCTCATATGACGTCATCGCTAATTTAGTGCTA
The DNA here is from genome assembly GCF_000696795.3 of Halyomorpha halys. Classification (NCBI taxonomy): domain Eukaryota; kingdom Metazoa; phylum Arthropoda; class Insecta; order Hemiptera; family Pentatomidae; genus Halyomorpha; species Halyomorpha halys. The sequence continues at coordinate 498,092 of NW_027109538.1, forward strand.
CTCACAGACATTTGTTATTTTATTAGAATACAATTGTTTTCTATGTAAACTGTTCATTTGACAATGATGCACGATATATTATCATAAAATTAATTTTCCCTTTCCATCATAACATTCTTACTTTCCCATTCCTGTCTGCCTGAAGCTTCATTCTTGTGCTTACCTGCATTCTGTAAGGTAGGTGCCTGATTTTGTTCATTTTTACCCTTTACACTTGATTTTTATTCTTATTTCCCTCTTTTCATCTTTCAGTATTACTGTATTTTTATATTTCTTTTTTTATTTGTTGTCATTTCTATTAATTGTACTAAACTGTTGTTTAACTCTTATTTAATTTTATGTTTCACTGTGTATATGTAAGAAGGTAGACTCCGTCAAATACCTGGGCTCGACAATAGATGGGAACGGTGAGTCGGAACCAGAGGTTAGGAGGAGAGGTGGTCTCGCAAGAAGGTTGACTACAATGTTCCACCAAGTCCTCTGGAATATGGTCATCTCAACGGACAACAAAAGGCGAATTTTTAAAAGTATTGTTTCGTCCTCACTTAACTACGCCGCAGAAACCTGGACACTTGACCCAGGACTCTACTCCAAACTACAAGCTGCAGAGATGGATTTCTGGAGGAGATGCCTGAGGATTACCCGCCTGAATAGAATTAGGAATGAGGATATTAGAAGCAGGGTAGGGGTGACCGAAGGAGTTCCGGAGAGGATTGGAAGGACTGAAATGGTATGGGCACTGTCAGCGGATGCCAGAACGTAGGTGGCCCAAGAGACTTCTGCAATGGGAACAACCAGGAAGACGGAGGAGAGGAAGACCCCGAAGGACTGCGTGGAGGAGGACATGGCCGGCAGGGGACTTGAGAAGGAAGACTGGTGGGATAGAGAGATGTTGAGGGACACGCTTAGACAGGCAACCCAATGTGGGAAAAAACCTGCAAAAGTAAAGTAAGTATGTTTCACTGTATATCTTATTTAATTTTCTTAAATTTACTTTGTACATTTTCACCTATCTCAAATCACAATTAGCCACACCTTTGTTCAATTTGATTTCATGTTATCTATTTTGTTACTTAGTTACCTTATTTTAGTGTCTGAATCTTTTAGTTTTATAATATATTGATCTTTATGCAAATATCTTCTTTCCCTTTTGGTTTATCAAAATAAATATAATTGAAATGTTTTGTTCTTTTACTGAATAAAACTTAGCGACAGGCATCTTTTAGTAAAAGAGCCCAAGAAGAGAAATTACCAGATATTTTCCCCCTCTTTTTGATTACTTTAATGAAAACTATGAATAAATATTAGTCCAAATTGATGAGTCTGCCAAGTATAGGTAGGGGGAATAAATAATGGTGGTTGCTTCAAACGTTAAAAAAAATAATTTTTCATTTGGAGCTCTATATCTTTAAAATGACGAACAACACTTGAAAATCTAAAAGAATATCATTTAAAGTAGAGTGAATTTGTTAAAATATGAGCCCTAATAGAGTTATTTACGTCCTATAATATTTGAGAGATAGCTTTTTAAAAAGCAATATTTCATAAAAATATTTACTGAAAGAACTGTAAGTGAATCTGTTTTGAGAAGTCTATTTATCAAAAACAATTCGAAGCACAGGTGTCTATTAGCACTCAAATTAAAGCTGGCTTAATGTACTATGAAGTATTTTATGACGTTTATCTTCGTAGGAGTTGTAGTTTTCATGATATTTATTAAAATAAATTGATATATAGTTCTGACAAATATTCTTGTGAAACATTTATGTTCATATGCGAATATCATAACACTACTATACGAAGATAAGTGTCATAGACTAATTTATAGTGAGTTAAATTACCTTCATTTTTAGTGCTGGCAGACATATGTACATATTATAGTTCCAGAGAAGTATTTTTTTCAAAAATCAAACATTTTATCCGAACAACTAGAAATTAATGAGGTGTAGATAGTTGACCGTAGATTACTGATTGGAGAAGATGGTCGGGGGGTGCGGTCAGCAAAAAAAACAAAAAACATAAATAAGCAAAAAATATTTATTTATGCCGACGTTTCGACCTGATTTTCAGGTCTTCATCAGGGAGTTGTAGGCAGAGATTTTGATTTTGATGCAGAGATTGAGTTTTAGCAGAAATATCTGCCTACAACTCCCTGATGAAGACCTGAAAGTCAGGTCGAAACGTCGGCATAAATAAATATTTTTTGTTTATTTATGTTTTTTTTTTGTTTTTTTTTGCTGATCGCACTCTCCGACCATCTTCTCCAATCAACTAGAAATTAACATTTTGTGAAATATCATAAAAGCTATTACTCCTACGAAGATAAAAGTTGTAAACTATTTTATAGTAAATTTAACTAGCTTTAATTTGAATGTTAATAGACATTTATCCGTCGAATTATTTTTGAAATGTAGATATTTTAAAAGAAATTCACTAACTACTAATCTTTCAGAACATTTTTATGAAATGTAGCTTTTTAGAAAACTGTATCTCGAGAACTATAGAAAGTCTAATATTTTAGCAAATTTATTCTTGTTTAAATAATGTTCTCTAGGTTTTCTAGTGTTGTTGGTAATTATATGTAGAGCTCTGATTGCAATTTTAAAACAGTTTTGAAACAGCTGCCATTTTTTATTCCCCCTACTATACTTATACTTAGCAGACTCGTCTATTTTGACCAGTAATTATACATAGTTTTCGTTAAAGTAATAAAAGATTGCAGTGATTTGACTGCCGTTTAGTTATGGTTAGATAACATAACTTACTGTAGTGAGAATTAAAAACACAAATCCACCAACGAAAAGCTTGGTGGCAATCAACTGGCTACTGGCTGTTAGACCAAGGACATAACGGTGAGAGAACTATATATATTCACCGTTTGCCTCAGAGCAACATGTATAGAATAAAAAATTAATTTTTACATCACACTTTAACATAGTTAATTTAGAAAGGTTCAAATATTTTCAGTAGGTTCTCGTAGATAGAAGTATTGCTGAAAAAATACAATGTTGTCAACAAAGTAGACTAAAATCCATCTAAAAACCACAAAGTTATGTGCTGAGATAAAAAAGACTCTAAAAATGAAAATATTCCAGTCAAACTATCAGTATATATTTTTTCTTTCCTTATTGACCCTAGAACGAACTGATTTCTCACATTTTTCCTTGATTAGTCCCCAAAAGTTAAAAAGCAATTTTCAACAATTTTATTAAAAACGTAACAGCATTCAAACGTGATTTGAGTAAATGTTTTCTAGTCTTTGTAAGGGAGCAATAAATACATTGTTTTATGAAATATCCTATTTTTAGATAAATAAGGTTAAAACATTTTTTTAATTTTTTTAGTTCCCATATCACAGCCCTCGAAGATTGGTGTCGTAATTGGAGGATTAAAATAAATTCCAACAAATCCCACCATATCACCTTTACCCTTCGTCGTAAACCTACTGACTACCCTACAGTTTCATTTAATGATGTTACTCTTACCCCTGTCGA